>NC_143481.1:57869044-58021161 GCF_027475165.1 Benincasa hispida | reverse complement strand
TTTCTCTCTCATGATTGCACATATGGGACGAATTTAATGACTTTAATTCCCTGACTGATGCGCCGAATATTTGTCACCGAAAAGCTGAATGTACTTGTTATCGTTAGCTACTGTCAACTTAATTTGGATTTGACTGTCATCAGGTTTATGTCCCATCGCGATTAATTTGCCTTTCACCCAGATGCGCCCACCATGTTGCGCTGACCAAGTTGCGACAATCCTTCTCGAGTAAATGTTTGCGAACACGATCACCGCAAAGCCTTGTGATAATGCTGTGCTTGACCAATGATTTCCTATGATCGCAATTTTCGCCTTGCGTTAACACATATTCTGCATAAAAATCACAAAAATCAACTGTTCCTATGCGATGACCGCATGCGACCACAATATTGTGAATTTGATGCTTAATGGACGCAATTTAAAATGTTTTATTAACGCAAGCCAATATTGTTTAAGAACTAAGCACTATGATAACGTGCATTTCTGCCCGTTATCACACCCCCAAATTTAAACAATGCTTGTCCTCTAGCATAAGCTAAAGATTTCCTTTAGCAAGTCAACCGCAATGTTCTTTTCCTAGATTTCTCAAGGATACTTCGTTCAAATCCTATATACCAAAATTCTCTTAAGTCTTTATTCAAGTCTCTCCTTAAAATATTTCTAAGACCTAGGGACCACAAGCTTAACCTTCAAAAAGACTTAACTAACTTTCGGGACATCGCATGATTTATTTCAAAAAGAAATTTTTTTTCATCGGGGTGTCAAATAGTTTTATCCTTGCATATTTCTTGACATTGTTATTTTTTTTTTGACCTTATGCTGATCCAAGTGTCTTGCCTTCGTTTTGGCTTGCCCCCACGTGTGTCATGCGGACATCCAACTACGAGCAATGCGTTCTTTCTCAGACTAAACTCATACCTACTTGGCAGTGGAGTTGCAGTCATTTATTTATGCGTTGATCCTAGTGACTTACTTTTGTTTTGGCTTGCCCCCACGTGTGTCATGCGGACATCCAACTATGGGTAAGTGCCTTTCACAACTTAACCCTTATCAACATGGGTTTCCCATTGCGTTGACAGTGGAGTTGTTATTCTCAAAGATTTTTTTTTTCAAAATAGCAAGGTCGAAAATAAATACCTCACCCCAAAATTTAAAATGCGGCAATGTCCTCATTGCCAAAAGATTGAAAGAAGTCATGCGATATTCTTAGAAAGCTTCATAAAGAGAGTTAGAAGGAAAGCTCGCAGACCTCTAACTTCTAGAAATATTTCCTGAGGTGACTATCTTAAAATTAAATTGACTCAAGTATATACGAAAGAAATAGAAGCATGTTTTTCATCATTGAAATCATAATTGGCAAAGAGAACATGTGGTAACTTACTAAATTTATCGATGTCAAATGATTGCAGTAATCAAAGAGGATGCGGTGATAAAACTTTTAAAACTAAAATGCGATGCGATAGCGCAAAATTTGAAATAGAGATAAGGAAGAATGCAACCCCCAAATTTGCGCTGTCGCCCGCATTGTGTATTGAAGCATCCTTCTTTGCGGCAATCTCTCTTCTTTGGATTGCGGTGATGGAATAAAATAAGTTGCATCCTTGTGTATCATCTC
This sequence comes from Benincasa hispida, assembly GCF_027475165.1. NCBI lineage: Eukaryota > Viridiplantae > Streptophyta > Magnoliopsida > Cucurbitales > Cucurbitaceae > Benincasa > Benincasa hispida. The sequence continues at coordinate 58,019,546 of NC_143481.1, read as the reverse complement.
CGCAATCCAGTGCCTCGATCATTGCAAAAAAAAAAAAAAAACAGAGAGAGGGTCAAATTATTTTAAACAAAACAAATTCGTTATCGCAATCTCCCTTTTTTTTTTATAAAAATAATAAGAGTAAGAATAAATAAAGACTGAAAAGATACAGTGAAGATATAGTGAGAATTCTGAATAGTAGAGAAGAATTGAAGATTCCATGCTTCCTAAAACTTGCATCACTGATGGATTGCAATCGTCTGATAATGCAGGGACCACCTACCTCTTTCTTTATTCAAAGTTCTTTAATTCTATGAAGTCGACTTGGCGATGCCAGCCTTCTCCATGATATGCATTTACTCGCTACCCATTAACTTTGAATATGTTGGTTCCGTCATCATTTGATAATTCAACCGCGCCATGCAGAAATACTTGTCTAACTATGAATGGTCTGGACCAACGTGACTTTAGTTTTCCCAGGAAGAGCCGTAGTTATGAGTTGAAGAGTGAGACCCTCTGCCCAACTTGGAGATTTTTGCCGCATATGTGTTTGTCGTGCTAGTGCTTGGTGCGCTCCTTGTAAATCCTCGCGTTCTCATATACGTTATTCCTCCATTCTTCTAGCTTGACCAGTTGCATTTTTCGTGCTTCTTCTGCTTTCTTCAAATCAAAGTTCAACTTCTTTACCGCCCACAATGCCTTATATTCTAGCTCTAGAGGCAAATGACACACCTTACCAAATACCAACGCATATGGGGACATACCTATTGTGTTTTAAATGCAGTCCGTATGCCCACAACGCATCGTCGAGCTTCATTGCCCAATCTTTTCGTGAAGGCCTTACTACCTTCTCGAGTATCAGCTTAATCTCCTGATTGGACACCTCGGCCTGACCATTTGTCTGCAGATGATATGCGGTGGCCACTTTGTGGAGAATGTTGTATTTGTGTAGCAGCTCCTTGATATTATGGTTGACAAAGTGGGACCCTTCATCACTTATGATGGCACGGGGAGTGCCAAAATGAGTGAAAATATGTTTCTTTAGGAATTGGGAGACTACCGCTGCATCACTTGCGGCGCATGCCATTGCCTCTACCCACTTGGATACATAATCGACGGCTAATAAGATATAATGTTTACCATTTGAGGGAGGATATGGTCCCATGAAATCAATCCCCCATACGTCGAACAATTCAAGCTCCAAGATGGTGTTCATTGGCGTTGCATGTTTCCATGAAATGTTACCTGTGCGCTGGCACCGATCGCACTTCATGGCATAGTCAGCTGCATCCTTAAATAATGTGGGCCAAAAGAATCCACTCTGTAAAACTTTAGTTGCGGTGCACTGTCCTCCAAAGTGCCCACCATATGGTGAGTCGTGACATTGCGATAATATGCGTTGTTGAGCAGCATTTGGTACACATAATCGCAATATCTGGTCTACCCCTCTTTTATACAGGTTCGGCTCATCCCAATAATAATGTCTGCATTCATGTTTGAGCTTCCTCTATTTGTGGTAGGTGTAATCTTCAGGAAATTGCTCACAAACCAGATAATTGACTATGTCTGCGTACCAAGGCAATTCTTCAATATGGAACAACTGCTCATCCGGGAACATCGCACTCACCTTTGGTTCATTACAGTCAGCTTCAGGGTTTTCCAGTCTAGACAAGTGATATTCCTCGAGATGTAGAGTACATTGAATGTACAAAAATGGCTATAACAGAGTTTCTGTTATTCGTATTAACATCGACTAACGGAGGAATGTTTTTATGCTGTGAAAATTAGTTAATAATGAGCTTTCTAGCTCCAAAATGTTTCAGTTTATGCTCCTACCTATTATCTGGATATACCAAGAAAGATGTACGGTCTAATGAGGCTAGAAAAAGTGTTTTGTTTTGAACCCGTTGTCGAAAGACCGGGAAAGACAAGCAATCAGTCTTTGAGCGACGATGTTGTCCTTGGATAAGTGCGAGAAGAGACCTTTCCAAGTCAGTCCCTCAGTTCGATACTTCCATGGCCTGCAACTTGGTTCTCCGTCCCCTTTCGATCAATTATTTCTATGTCAATTCTTAAAGGAGGAGAACCCACCTAATCAACCTTGGCTTTGCATCCTTCTTTTTCATTAAGTACTTTATTGCCGAATGATCAGTATGGATGAGTACTTTCGTCCCCAGTAGATATGCTCGAAATTTTTCCAACGCAAAAATTACCGCCAGAATCTCTTTCTTTGTGGTGGTATAATTTGTCTGAGCAGGATTTAATGTTTTACTCGCATATGCGATGGGATGCAAGGTTGTTTTTCTCTTTTGTGCTAAAGCTGCTCCAATTGCATATCCGCTTGCATCGCACATAATTTCAAAAGGCCGTGTCTTGTTAGGTGCAATTAACATGGGTGCGGTAATCAGCGCATTCTTCAAAACTCTGAATGCGTTAAGGCAGTTGTCGTCAAACTCAAATTTTCTGCCAGCCTCTAACAACGCACTCAGTAGTCATGCTATTCTAGAAAAGTCTTTGACAAAGCGTCTGTAGAATCCAGTGTGCCCCAAGAAGCTTTGTACAGCCTTCATGCTTGTTGGAGGTGGAAGTTTTTCAATTGCTTCGATTTTTGCTTTGTCCACCTCCAACCCATCTCGGGAAACCTTGTGCCCCAACATTATATCCTCCTTTACCATGAACTGGCATTTTTCCCAGTTAAGCACCAGATTCGTCTCTTCACATCTCTTCAGTATCTTCTCCAAGTTGGCTAGATAGACTTCATAAGCGTTCCCATAAACAGAGAAGTCGTCCATAAAGATGTCAACAGAGTCCTCGAGATAGTCTGAAAAGATGGCCATCATGGACCTTTGGAACGTGCTTAGTGCATTGCAGAGGCCAAACGACATGTGGCAAAAAGCAAAGGTCCCATATGGGCAGGTGAATGTGGTCTTGTCTTGGTCTTCTAGAGCGATCATAATTTGGTTGTACCCAACATAACCATCCAAAAAGCAGTAGAAGTCATTTCCTGCTACTCGGTCTAGCATTTGATCAATCAACGGCAGAGAGAAATGATCTTTCTTTGTGGCCGCATTCAGCTTGGGGTAGTCCATGCAAATGCGCCACCTAGTGACGGTCCTTTGCGGTATTAATTCATTGTTTTCGTTCGAGACTATCGTCATGCCACCCTTTTTCGACACTCATTGCACGGGGCTGACCCACGTGTTATTTGCTATAGGATAGATAATGCCCACATCTAACATTTAATGATCTCCTTCTTAATGACCTCTTTCATCGCATGGTTGAGTTTGCGTTGATGTTCGATCGTTGCTTTATGGTCCTCTTCAAGACGAATGTGGTGCGTACAGTACGCTGGGCTGATTCCTCTAATGTCGGCGAGCGTCCAGCCAATTGCTCGCACATGCTTTTTCAAAATGCTCATCAACGCATTCTCTTGGATTTCATTAAGCTCAGAGGAAATAATAACCGACAACTTCTCATTCTGCCCCAAAAATGCGTACTTTAGATGGGTCGGTAGGGTCTTTAATTCTAGTGTTGGTGGTTCTACTAGGGATGGTTGCGTTGTTTTTCTTTTTTCTTTTTCTATTGGCTCTTCTTCTTGGTCTGTGTTCATCTTTTTTTCTTTGCTTTTTTTTTTGTTATGATCGCATTACAGGCAGCAACGGATGCGCTGGCATCCTCTTCTTCATTTTCTTCATCAAACTTTTCCTCTTCAATCACATTCTGGTCATCATCTGAGTCATGTAGGTCTTCTTCATCTGAAAACTTCATGGCACGAATTATGTTGAACTTGAGTTATGCTCAAAGTGATCTCCCCTTTATGCATATCGATCTGGGCACGACCTGTTGATAAAAATGGTCGCCCTAGAATGATGGGCACATCTTTATTGGCCTCATAATCCAAAATGATGAATTCGGCTGGTAGGATAAATTTGTCAATGGTGATCAGCACATCCTTCATCTTTCCCTTTGGATGCACCAGAGATCGATCGGCCAGTTGGAGAGTCACGGTTGTGGGTACAAGTTGCCTCATATTCAGCTGATTAAAGATCGACAGAGGCATCAAATTGATGTTGGCTCCCAGGTCATATAGGGCTTGCTCGATGTACAGTCCTCCTGCAGGGTATAGTAAAGCTCTCAGGATCACTTATCTTTGGTGGAATTATTGATTTTGAACTTTGTGTTAACGCCACTGTGGCAAACTTACCAGTTTCCTTCTTCTTAGTTACCATATCCTTCAGAAACTTTGCGTAGGCAGGCATTTCCTCAATCGCTTCACTGAATGGAATATTAATATGTAATTATTTTAACATAGACAGAAAGTGTTGGTACTATACCTCTTCGTACTTTTTCTTCCTTAGTCTCTGCAAGAAAGGGGGTAACTGCACTTTCACGGTCCCCGTCTCAGTTGGCTCTGAGGTCGACACAACCTCTGGCTCTATTGCTTCTTTTTCTCTTTCTTCTTCTTATGTCACCGCAATTTCAGGTCTGCCGCAATGGGAGCTGTCCAACTAAGCTCCTTCTTTTCTCCTTCCACATTCTTCCCACTTCACAATGTCACGACCTGACATTGCTCTTTACTTGATCCCCTCGGGTTGCGTGAGAGTTCTGTTGAACTCGGCAGAGCCCCTTGTGGTCTACTCTTTAGCTCACTCGCAATCTGGTCCATTTGTAACTCTAGATTGCAGATGGACGTAGCCTGACTTTGAAGCACAATTTCGTTTTTATCTATGTACTGCTTCAACAGGCTCTCCAAGGAAGAGGATTGCGGTGGTTGTGAGCTACTAGCTTGATTGCTCGTCTGACCGTTGTTGCGTGGGAAGAATCCTGGTGGCCCTTCTTTCTGCGCCACGGATTGGAAATTCTGTTGTTGATTCTTCTAAGCAAAATTGGGGTGGTTTCTCCACCCAGGGTTGTATGTATTTGAAAAGGGATTATTTTTTACAAAGTAAACAGACTGTTGATTTTGCGGGCATTCTTCGATCGCGTGCCCATCACCGCAAGTCACACACCTTGCGGTGTTTTGACTAATTGCGTTGATTTGCTCATTTTGCAGTTTTGGGCTGCTGATTGCAATTCCCTGGATTAAGTTCATCATTGCGGTCATCTGATTTTGTAGTGAAGCAATAGCACCATTACTTGCATCATTGTCTTTGATTCTCTATCTCTGATCACTCTCTCTCCAATCTTCGTGGTTCTTAGAGATGCGATCCAAGATATTCTTTGCCTCGTCATACGTTTTATCAAGCAGACGACCAGTGGCTGCCGCATTGGCAACGGTGTGCGAAGCCAGATTCAAACCATGATAAAAGATTTCCATCTGAAGGTAGTTTGGCAGACCATTGTGTGGACAATCCCTGACCAACCTTTTAAACCTCACCCAAGCATCACTGAACGATTCGTCCATGTCTTGTTCAAAATTTGTAATTAGTTTCCTTTGTCTGGCATTCTTAGTAGCTAGAAAGTATTTCTTCATAAACTTCTCCACGACATGTTCCCATGAAGTGATCTATCCCGGTTTGAGAGAATACGCCCATTTCCTAGCCTGATCACAGAGAGAAAATGGGAACAAAGTTAGTCGAACTTCTTCGACAGAGATGTTCGGGAACACAAAAGTATTGCAAATTTCAATAAAGCTTCGGAGGTAGGCGTGCAGGTCTTCGCCATGCCTTCCTCTAAATTATCCTGCAGTCTGGATCATTTATAACATCACCGGTTTCATTTCAAATCGACTTCCATCGAGGGCAGGCCTCATGATTCCTGGAGAGAAATCATAGAGGTTTAGCGATACATAGTTCATAATAGGTCTATTGCGATCGTTAGCCAGAAGGATTGGATTCACCATGACGTTGTTATCATTTGGTGCTTCATTTCCAGGCTGCTCTGCCATCTCTTCTTTATCTGACTGTGGTTGTTGTTGGCAGTCTCTCAGTCTCCATCTAAACATTCTCTCAATCTCTGGGTCGTAATTCGTCAGAGATTGAGAGTTTGCAAAGAGATCAAAAAAAAAAAAAAAAAAATACCATTAGCACACTATTTTACCGAAGTCCCCGACAACGGCGCCAAAAACTTGATGCTTGGTTTTATGATGTGGAAATGTAGATGTTATGCGATGGTGAAATTGCGTTGAGCACTCAAGTTTCCTTAGTGGAATCCAAGTGTAAACACCATTGAGTTTCTTGGTAAGTCTAGTGTCGAACTCAGGGACTTGTGAAAACAGGTTGCGTTGGTAATTTTAGGAAAAGTTTGCGGTAACCAAATAAATAAATTGTTGTTGAGGTTGTTGTTTGCGATGATAAAAAAATAAAAAATGCGGCGGAGTTTGAAAAGAGTCGATAGAACTGAAAATGCGATGAGTATGCAGTGAACGAGTTGAGAAATGTTTCGGCTAACACTTCATAGGGTATGTTCATGCTATGCGATCATGCAAGATGCATACAATAGTAACCACCTCTCGGTGCGAATGCCACGACTTCTAAGGTTAGAACGCATGCGATATATGCAATAAGTCTATAGAACCTACACATAAGCCTCTATTCTTATTTATGCGATGACAACATGACACACACAAATAAGGCGACTACATAAGATCATTCCTATCTCTAGGATGCATGCGATGTAGGTAGGCAAACAGAGCTTATCTCTAAGTCCCTATCTCTTGTTTATGCAGTTCTAATCTTGCTTTCTCGAGTCTAGATTCTAACCTAGCTCTCTCGAGTCTTAGGTTCTTTCTTTAGACTCTCTTTCGGGTAGCTCTAAAGGGATGTTTGGCACAACATAACACAAGATAATCGCAAGTAATGAACTCCCTAGGTCATGTTAGCTTAGTTCTTCTCAACCCGTTCGACTAGTTTAGCTACTCATGCGTACTAAAAGAGTGAACAGATGTAGAAATAGAACTTCCATTGTATAAATATAAAGATGAAGTACAAAATAACAATGCAAGTATAGAATAAAGATTCTAGTAGCAATCTCTTGCTATCCAGGCTTTTACACTACTTTTCTACTCGTGTTCAAAAGATAATCTTGCTCTCGCGAGGGTCGGCCCGCTTTCTACTTCTACGCCTCAAGGTTCTCTCTCGAGTTGCCCTGAGCGATCCCTGGCATCACTTGCTCTGCCTTAAAATGAAAAGAAAACTATGAACAAAGACGTGCGATCCGAACGTAAGAATTTTCGAACCCCTTTTTTGAAGGTTACCTTTGGTATTTATAGAGCATCTAGGGTGAACGACGGCTTCTCTCTCATGATTGCACAGATGGGATGACTTTAATTCCCTGACTGATGCACCAAATAATTAATACCGAAAAGTTGAATGTACTTGTTATCGTTAGCGACTGTCAACTTAATTTGGATTCGACTGTCATCAGGTTTATGTCCCATCGTGATTAATTTGCCTTTCACCCAGATGCGCCCACCATGTTGCGCTGACCAAGTTGCGGCAATCCTTCTCGAGCAAATGTTTGCGAACATGATCACTGCAAAGCCTTGCGATAATGCTATGCTCGACCAATGATTTCCTATGATCGCAATTTTCGCCTTGCGTCAACGTATATTCTGCATAAAAAACACAAAAATCAACTGTTCCTATGCGATGACCGCATGCAACCGCAATATTGTGAATTTGATGCTTAATGGATGCAATTTAAACATTTTATCAATGCAAGCCAACATTGTTTAAGAACTTAACACTATGATAACGTGCATTTTTTACCGTTATCATGACTGCGGCAATCTGGGCGGCCAGTGTTGTCATTGTATCCACTGGTACAATGGCGCTTTTTGCTTTCCTTCGTTCTGGGCCTCTTCCTCCATACCCGTCATCTACCCAATCATCCGTATTTCGCGAGATGCGATCTAAGATGACTTTTGCTTCAGTATATGTTTTATCCATAAACCCTCCTGTCGTGGAGGCATCTGCAACTGCTTGTGTCGCTCTATCTAGGCCCTTATAAAAAGTCTCCATGAGGATGCAATCAGGGATCCCGATATGTGGACAATTTTTCACCAATTGTCTAAAGAGCAACCATGTGGTGCTCAGAGTTTTTTTTTTTTTTTTTTTTTTTTTTTTTTTTTTTTTTTTTTCTGTTTGCTCAAAATTTAACACTTCCCGTCATCTTCTTGCATTGACGGTGGAAGGGAAAAATTTCTTCATGAAACTCTCAACCAACTGATCCCACGAATTTATCTCATTTGGCTCTAACGAATGAGCCCACCTCTTTGCTTCATCTCTAAGTGTGTACGGAAAAAGATATAGTCTTATGCCTTCTGGACTCACGCCTGGGATGGAGAATGAGTTGTACATCTCTACAAAACTGGTCAGATGTGCATACGGGTCCTCTTCTTGTAAACCTCCAAATTGACCCGCATTCTGAATCATTTGGAGCATGACAGGCTTAATTTCAAATCTGGCGTTCTCCTCTACTGTAGACCTTGCGATACCCGGCGAGAAGTCTTATAGATTAGGCACCGTGTAGTTTCTCATGGGAATGTTGTGGTCACTTGCCAGAAAGACTGGGTCTTACAGCGGTCGATTCATTCCTCGATTCCCCTCGGGCCTCTCATCGTTTTTTGCCTTATTTCTTCTACACCTAGTACAGTTTTGACGTGCTCTTCTACGAAAGGTTCGCTCGATCTTTGGGTTGGCGTCGAATTCTGGCTCTGTTCCAGTACTCATGCACCGTCAGTCTGCTCTTTGCTTAAATAGACGGTACGCCAGAAATCTGTCCTGCAAAATATCACAAAAATATTCAGCACTAAAATTGCCAATCCCTGGCAATGGCGCCAAAAACTTGTTCGAATTAAATTTGAATTGATTTTTGCGGCGGACGGAACGTAATCCGATGCAATGTAATGTAATGCAGCCACAAAGATTGGAAATGGATGATGGTGATGGATGAAGTGGTGTGTGTGATGATGATATGCATTGCTAAATCACGCTTCTCGATAATAAATGCGATACTACATTCTAAAATAATGTATGCGATGCTGCTGATATGAGTTTGTAGTATGTGTTCATGTAGTATGCGCGTGTCACAAGTTTTCTTGCGCTGGAACCAAGTATAATTCCACCGCAAGTTTCTCAGAGTGATCTAAGGTCGAACACGGGGATTGCAATGATCAATGTGATATTAATGTGATATATGCGACCGAAAACAAAATAATAATGAATTTTATTGGAAAAGTAAAATGCGGTGACAAGTAAATAAATAAACAAATAAATAAAAAAAAATAAATGACTGACCGTGAAGATGTGCAAGTATCTGATGGAATGCGATGGAAAGGCTTGTGAAATGTGTTAGAAAGAGAATGGGTTGGGGGAAAGGACATCACAAGTTTGTCAATCCTGTTGAGGATGCAACTAAGGTTTTGCTTTCCCTTGGCTTACACCTCTCAGTGATCGGCCGCGTTCCCATATCTCTATGGTGAATCAGGGATGAACGTTGCGAATGCAACGTTGTTTCCATCTCTGGGAATACTTCTTTCTTTAGTTAATGCATTCTTCCAACCTTCTTTTGAAAGGTAGATTAACATCTTCACTTCTGCTCTCACAGGTGAAGATGCCGTTGAGCATGCATTAGCTAAACTTAGCCGATTTCTTCAACAAGGGTTAACTTACTCGCTTAATCCTTCCCCCTTACACTAGGGGATTAGTTACACATAGTGAAAGAAATGAAGGTGAATGTATGGTAGAGAACAGAGAGATGACGATGAATATGATAATGATATTAAAAGATAAAGATAAGAGTTTGTTACAGATAAATGAATGAAGGATTAGAAATGAACGACATTTGATGAATAGAAAGTGAGAACAAATAAGGAAAGCATGTCAAGTGGTCCCGCTCGTCAATGGGTCCCGCCCTGAAAAGTTACAGATAAAGCTATTTATAGACCTTGGCACCTCCTTCGTCAGTGGTCCCACTCTGAAAAGTTACTTTTTCTGGCACGGCTTGGTGGAAACGTCCGCTCTGCTCCACTTTCAATTTGTTAGAGCGTACAAAAGAAAAGGTATACAATTTCAGAAATCCCTGCGAATGCGTCAATCTTTTCAATCGCAGTCGATCGTCGCATGAAGTGCAAATGCGTTGATCTTTTTGTCCACGATCGGTCATTGCATGCAGTGCAAATGCGTTGCTCTTTGCATCCACGATCGACCGTTGCATTCGGTGCGAATGCGTTTGCTCTTTGCGTCCACGATCGACTGTCGCATTCGGTGCGAATGCATTGTTCTTTACGTCCACGATCGACTGTTGCACTCGGTGCGAATGCGTTGCTCTTTGCGTCCACGATCGATCGTCGCATTTGGTGTGAATGCGTTGATCTTTCTTTGTCCTCGAGCGATCGTCGCATGCGGTGACCTATTTCCTGCAAAACAAAGACTTGGACATCCTTTTTTGCCATCACAATGGGGTTAGCGGGTGTGCTTCCGACACTTTACAACTTTTGCGTTCTAAGCCAATTTCTATATGTTTGACGCAAATTTTTCCTTCTTTTTGCCGCATATTCTAACTAAGATGGTATAAATAACTTTTATTTCTACAAGTTATCAACTACCCCTACTCCTAACTAACAGATTAAGCAGTGTAAGTATGACTATGAGAGATGAAGACACGACAACTATTAACGCGTAATAAAATGCATGGAAAAATAGATAAAATGGCAAGGATGTCTTTACTGCAACACTAAGCTTGACCGCAAGGGTAACCTCAGCCAACGTAAGCTATGCGATCATGCTATACATAGTTGACGAAGACGCATGCGATGTATATGCGATAGTGTCGAGAGGCCTTATTTCTAAGTCTCTATTCCTGCTCACGTGCTCTCACACATAGGCAAGATGACCGCATACCACCATATCCTACTTAAAGGGTGCATACGCTGTGTAGTAGCAAACGAAGCTTATTCCTAAGTCCCCATTCTTGCTTATGCGATCCAATCTTCTCTCCCGAGTCTAGATTTGGTTTTTAGACTACTCTCCCAAGTATGCCTAAATGATGAATGAAGCGCTTATATGACAAGGTAATCATATAAAACATGGTTAACGTAAGATTATTCCTATCTCTAGTGAACACTTGCTTACGTTGCTTAATACGATCAACTACTTACCCTCCTGGGTAGTTGGTGGCTGTTGATTCTACTCATAGAAAAGCATTACGTCCGCTTATAGACAAGCATTGCTACAACTTCACACTAAGAAAATAGGATTTTCTCACAACACTTGCGCAGTGCACACCTCTCGGTGGTTTGCTACATGCTTCATATGTCTATGCCGCATGATTAAGTATGCGATACTCTAGCAGTCTTACTTAGTGATATAATGAAAGTAAAGCATGCTAAGTAAATGAAGATGGAGATGGAATCGAAGGAAAATATAGAAATGCATTGATCACAAAATGTATTAATCTCTTAAGCCACAATGTAATACAATACAAAGATAGAAGAGAAATGGAAAGCCAGATGGAAGCAATATCTTGCTTCCATCAGATGTGTGTCAAGGTTGTTGGTGGTGCCATGGATGAGCGGTGGAGTAGTCTCTCTCGAGATCTAGCTCCAGCGGAGGCTCCGATTGTCACTCGAAATGGTTGAGGGGATGAAGAACTCTCAAGACTATCTTCTCACGCGTTGGTCTGAATCACAAGGATCTGCTCTAAGGCAGAAACCTGGACGATTTGAAGTTGTGCTCTAAGGCTTCTATTTATAGATCTTTATCGCCGATAGCATTTATGGACCTGCTCTGAATCTGACACTAGTGACACAATGGTCCTTTTCTGAATCTCTGCCACTCGTGACGTGGTAGGTGAAATGTCAACATCATCTTGTTGATAATCCCAATGTATGTTTTCATGCCTGCATTTAACCAACCTTGCGATAGCCCTTCTATTATGGTTATTACTTTGTAGTCGCAATCTTTCTGCGATGACCGCATTCGCTCGATAGCCGCAACACCTATACGACTAACGTTTGCGATCATTGCATGTGATCGTCCTTGCATAGCCTGGCTTTCACGCATGCGATCGATTCCTGCGTTTGCTACAAAAATAAACAATTGAACGCATAATAACGCTTAAAAGTAGGTTAGCCGAGATTCTTAATGCCGATCGACGCAAGCTTGTTTTCTCATGAATTCTTAGTATAATCACCACATATTCTACTTAATAGCCCTCATAATTCTAAATAAAAGGCTTATAATGACGTACATTTCTGCCTGTCATCACACCCCCAAACATAGAATCATGCTTGTCCTCAAGCATGCTTTATACTTAGGAAATTCATAATTCACCCTCTGGCTTTCCTTTGCGATGACCAGCCTGTCAAAATATAATTTACTCATCCCTCTAACCTTGGCAGCAACGTTCTCCCCAACTTCGGCTACTTCTTCAAAGAGATCTTTTCTAAGCTTAAATCCGGCAAGCCTCTGTTCAAAAAATTTTTGCTCATTCCCCGCAACTTTGTGTTTAGCTTTTAACAATGCGTCCATTGAGACAATTCAAAGCCTTGCGATTTATTATTAGAATGTAGTGTTGAACCTGGTTACGCTCTTCGTTTTGGCTTGCCCCCACATGTGTCATGCAGACAGCCAACTTCAATTGTGTGCCATATTCAACTCAACTCTTGTTTTGGCTTAATTTTGTGCTAGACAGAGGAGTTGCTCTTATGCGTTGATCTTGGACACTTACTTTCGTTTTGGCTTACCTGCACATGTGTCATGTGAAGTATCCAACTACGGGTAAGTGCCTTTCACAACTTAACTCTTATCAGCATGGATTTCCTCATTGCGCTGACAGTGGAGTTATTATTCTCGAACATTTTTTTAAAAGAAAAGCATCGCAATGTAGTGAATGCATTTCTCCGGGGACCGCTGCCACCCCCAAACTTAGAGATTGGCAGCGCTCTCGCCGAAAATCTAAAGACAAACTCAACAGGAATGCGGTCACAAATGTTTGAGCAGAGGTTTACACATAATAAAACTTAGACTGTCAAATTTTAAAGAAGCTATTAAAAGTGAGGTGAGGCTTGCGATTTTTAGTTAGTGGATGTAGTGAATTATACGTACCATCATCCATCATAGATGCATCGCATAGGTAGGCAAGTGGGTAAAAGAGAATTTCAAAAGGGTAATGCGTACAAGATAACAAGAAAAGAACCTTTGAGTAGAATAACACTTGCAAGCATGCTTTAGAATTCATGCGGTCGAAGCCATGCGTTGAATGATGGAGAGGATTCTCCCGTTGTAACTGCGCATCGAGGAGAATTATTGTCGCACCTACAAGAAGCAAATGCACCGCATTCAAGAAAGCAACCGCATATCCAAAATAACAATAAAAATAAACTAAACTAGAAAAACAAGGTAAAGATAGAGTAGAAGACGTCCTTGAAGAAATTGGAGTGAGTCACCGCAAAGAGTCTTCCATGCAGAAGGTTGTTCTCAACTGTTTAGGTCAAGGGGCTCGCCCTGACCATTGGAAGTTCCAGCAATTGTTGGGCGCATGTTGGCCGACACACACTTATAACTGCCTTCAGCTCATACGACTGATTACCCTTCTATCTTGGGGTCAATGCTGGCTTTCGGTGCATCGCCTACACTTCAAATATTGTTTGCAGCTTGGTCGCACAAGCTACAATACTTCCAAGGTAAAAAGGTTGCATGTGGAAACACAAAACTCAACAAACCATTAGCTGCCAAGTCCCCAGCAACGGTGCCAAAAACTTGGTGGTAGATATTTGGAAGTATATATGATGCATGTCTTAGGCTATGCGTTTGTTCTCATGCGTCGTTGGTCATGTGTTGGAATGGAAAGTATTCGTTAATCTCGTATGCAATGACCATGCGTTCCTATCACAAGTTTTCTTGCTCTCTCGCCAAGTATAACGAGATCGCAAGTTTTTCGGATGATCCGAGGTCGAATCAGGGACTTGTAGCTAAATGTCATGAAGTAATGTGTTTTTGGCGAAGAATAAAAGAACGTTGAGGGTTATGGGCTATGTACTACTCCTACTTCTAACTAACAGATTAAGCAGTGGAAGTATGACTGTGAGAGATGGAGACACAATAACTATTAACGCGCAGTAAAATGCATGGAAAAATAGATAAAATGGCAAGGATGTCTTTACTACAACACTAAGCTTGACCGCAAGGGTAACCCCAGCCAATGCAAGCTATGTGATCATGCTATACACACTTAACGAAGAAGCATGCGATGTATATGCGATAGTATCGAGAGGTTTTATTTCTAAGTCTCTATTTTCGCTCACATGCTCTCACACATAAGCAAGATGACCGCATACCACCATATTCTACTTAAAGGGTGCATACACTATGTAGTAGCAAACGGAGCTTATTCCTAAGTCCCCATTCTTGCTTATGCGATCCAATCTGCTCTCCCGAGTCTAGATTTGGTTTTTAGACTACTCTCCCAAGTATGCCTAAATGACGAATGAAGCGCTCATAAGACAAGGTAATCGCATAAAACATGGTTGATATAAGATTATTCCTATCTCTAGTGAACACTTGCTTACGTTGCTTAATTCGATCAACTACTTACCCTCCCGGGCAGTTGGTCGCTGCTGATTCTACTCATAGACAAGCATTGCGTCTGCTTATAGACAAACGTTGCTACAGCTTCACACTAAGCAAATAGGATTTTCTCACAACACTCGCGCAATGCACACCTCTCGGTGGTTTTCTACATGCTTCATATGTCTATGCCGCATGATTAAGTATGCGATACTCTAGCAGTCTTACTTAGTGATACAATGAAAGTAAAGGTTGTTAAGTAAATGAAGATGGAGATGGAATCGAAGGAAAATATAGAAATGCATTGATCACAAAATGTATTAATTTCTTAAGCCACAATGTAATATAATAAAAAGATAGAAGAGAAATGGAGGGCCAGATAGAAGCAATATCTTGCTTCCATCAGATGTGTGTTGATAACGGGCAGAAATGCATGTTATTACAGCACAAAGTCAAAAACAATGCAGGATTGCGATGATAAAAATATACAATATTGTGTCCAAAAGCATTAAGTTCACAACATTGAGATCGCATGCGTTCATCGCATTAAAACAGTTAACTTATGTATTTTTGTGCAGGAAAATGCGTTGACGCAAGGTGAAAATACAATTCGAAGAAATTAACACATAAGAGATTGCGACTGCAAGATTATGTGATCGTTTGTGCTTGCGAAACTCAAGATTGCGACCGCAAGGCTTGCGATCGTTTGTGTTCGAAAATCTGCTCGAGAAGATGGCCACATAGAGCCGGCTCATCATAGTGGGTGCATCTGGGTGAAAAGTGTAATAAATCACGATGGAGTAGAAAGCTGATGATGGTCAATTCCTAATTAAGATTGACAAGCCGTTAATGACCTGTTGTAGCAAGTACACTCAACTTTTCGGTCACAAATATTCAGCGCATCAAATAGATAATTAATGCCATCCCATCAGTACAATCATAAGAGAGAATAAGCTTCTCACCCTGAAGCTCTATAAATACCAAGGGCCATCTTTAGTGAAGGAGTTCGTTCAGTTAGTTAGTTTGCCCAGTCTTAGAGTTCTTAGTTTTTTATATACTTAGAAGGCGGAAGCAAGAGAAGGGAAAAGACGCTGGAAGATCGTCCTGGATAGCTTGAGAGAGAACCCAGAAGGCGTGGAAAGACAGAGAGAGGGCCGACTCTTGCGAGAGCAAGATTATCTTTTGTGTAGAGTAGAGAAGAACAGTGTAAAAGCATTGAGAAGCAAGAAATTATTACCAGGCTCTTTTTTCTTATTCCGCATTATCATTCTGTACTTTGATTATATATTTATAAAATGGAACTTGCTTATCTACATCTGTTCACTCTCTTTAAAACACGCATGAGTAGCTAAATCTATCGATTGGGTTGAGAAGTACTTAGCTAACATGACCTAGGATCTTCATTGCATGCGATCATCTTGTCTTATGTTGCGCCCAACACCCTTTAGAGCTACTCGAGAGAGAGTCTAAAGCAAGAACCTAAGACTTTAGAGAGCTAGGTTAGAATATGGACTCGAAAGAGCAAGATTAGATCTGCATAAGTAAGAGATAGGGACTTAGAGATAAGCTTTGTTTGCCAACATGCATCGCATGCATCCTAGAGATAGGTTATGGTTATATGCGGTCACATTGTATGTGTGTGTGTCATTCGTCATCGCTTAGACAAGAATAGAGGCTTAGATGTAAGTCCTATAGACATCATTGCATATATCACATGCGTTCTAAAACTAGAAGCCGTAACATTTGCGTTGAGAGATGATTTGCTATTGTATGTGTGTAGCATGATCGCCTAACATGAACGCAATCCTAGGAAGTGTTAGCTGAACCCCTTCTCAACCCGTTCCCTGCATATTCATCGCATCTTCCGTATTATTAACTCTTTTCTCAACTCCGCTGCATACATTTTATACTGTAAACAACAAACCAACAAACTCTTTAATTTACTTGTTACCGCAAAGTGATCTATAAATTACCACCGCATAGTGTTTTCCTTAGTCCCTGAGTTCGACCTTGGGCTTACCAGTCAACTTAGTAGGATTTATACTTAGATCTTACTGAGAAAACTTGCATGCTCAACGTATTTTCCACACAATCCTTACCATTATTTCATCGCATAAAATAACGCATCAAGTTTTTGGCGCCGTTTCCGGGGACTTCGGCAATATAGTGTGCTAACGGTAATTTACTGATTTTCTTTGCAGCTTTCAATCTCTGGCGCATTACGACCTAGAGATTGAAAGCACGTTTCGATGTAGATTGAGAGATGGCCGCCAACAACAACAACAAGAGAAAGATAACATGGCAGAACAATTAGGAAATGGAGCACCAAATGAAAATAATGTCATGGCGAATCCCATCCTATTGGCGAACGACCGCAATTGGCCCATTCGGAACTATGCGTCACCTAACCTCTACGATTTCTCCCCAGGAATCATGAGGTTCACTCTTGATGGATCGAGATTCGAAATGAAGCCGGTGATGCTGCAGATGATCCAGACTCGCGCAACGCACACCTCTCGGTGGTTTGCTACATGCTACATGCTTCATATGTCTATGCCGCATGATTAAGTATGTGATACTCTAGCAGTCTTACTTAGTGATACAATGAAAGTAAAGGATGCTAAGCAAATGAAGATGGAGATGGAATCGAAGGAAAATATAGAAATGCATTGATCACAAAATGTATTAATCTCTTAAGCCACAATGTAATACAATACAAAGATAGAAGAGAAATGGAGGGCCAGATGGAAGCAATATCTTGCTTCCATTAGATGTGTGTCAATGCTGTCGGTGGTGCCATGGATGAGCGGTGGAGTAGTCTCTCTCGAGATCTAGCTCTGGCGGAGGCTCTAGTCATTACTCAGAATGGTTGAGGGGATGAAGAACTCTCAAGACTATCTTCTCATGCTTTGGTCTAGATCACAAGGATCTACCTTAAGGCAGAAACCTTGACGATTTGAAGTTGTGCTCTAAGGCTTCTATTTATAGAGCTTGATCGCTGACAACATTTATGAACCTACTCTGAATCTGACACTTACGGCGCAATGGTCCTTTTCTGAATCTCTGCCACTCGCGACGTGGTAGGTGAAATGTCAACATCATCTTGTTGATAATCCCAATGTATGCGTTCATGCCTGCATTCAACCAACCTTGCGATTGCCCTTCTATTATGGTTATTACTCTGTAGCCGCAATCTTCCTGCGATGACCGCATTCTCTCGATAGCCGTAACACCCATACGACTGACGTATGCGATCACCGCATGCGATCGTCCTTGCGATAGCTTGGCTTCCGTGCATGCGATTGATTCCTGCGTTTGCTACAAAAATAAACAATTGAACGCATAATAACGCTTAAAAGTGGGTTAGTCGAGATTCTTAATGTCGATCGACGCAAGCTTATTTTCTCATGAATTCTTAGTATAATCGCTGCATATTCTACTTAACAGCCCTCATAATTCTAAATAAAAGGCTTATAATGACGTACATTTCTGCCCGTCATCACATATCCTTCTCATGAATTAAGAATGCCTCGACGTAGTGGGAGGATTATTTAACAGCCTAGTTGATACATGGGTTTAACATAAACTCAGGTCTTCATACCTGATGATGGCTTAGAGGATTCATTGACATTTAAACAGACAATAGAGGATATAGATAAAAACTAATGGATAGAAGCCATGAACCTTGAAATGAAATCTATGTACTTCAATTTTGTCTGAGAACTTGTAGATCAACAAAATGGGGTAAAACCTATTGGTTGCAAGTGGATCTACAAGAGAAAACGAGATCAAACTATTAAGGTGCAAACATACAAAGCCAGACTTATGGCAAAAAAAATTACCCAAAGAGAAGGGGTAGACTATGTAAAAACCTTCTCTCCTATTACCATGATTAAAACTATTAGAATACTTGTATCCATTGATCTTTTTATGATTAAGAAATATGACAAATGTTAAGATAGCGTTTTTGAATGGTAATCTTGATGAAAGTATTTATATGTCTTAACTAGATGTGTTCATTGAACGTGGTTAAAAGCAAAAAGTTTGCTAGCTTAAAAAAATCCATTTATGGGTTAAAACACATATCGATCCTAGAATATAGGATTTGACTCTGCGATCAAATCTTATGGCTTTAAATAGAATATTGATGAACCTTATGTTTACAAGAAGATAGTCAACAAGACTATAGCTTTCTTGGTACTTTATGTTGATGATATTCTGCTCATTGGGAATGAGATAGGTTTCCTTGCTGACATGAAGAGATGGATGACATCGCAATTTCAAATGAAAGATTTAGAAGATGCACAATATGTTCTTGTAATCCAAATAGTTCGGAATCGTAAGAACAGAATGCTGGCACTATCTTAAACATCTTATATTGACAAAATGTTATCAGGATATAATATGCAAGATTCCAAAAGAGGTTTGTTACCATTTAAACATGGAATTCATTTGTCTAAGGAACAGTGTCCTAAGACATCTCAAGAGATTGAGAATATGAAAAGAATTCCATAAGAATTAGAAGTCGGGAGTTTGATGTATGCCATGTTGTGCACATGCCCTGGTATATACTTTGCAGTCGGAATAGTCAACATATTCTAGTCTAACCCTAGATATAGTCATTAGACTGCTGTTAAGAACATCTTAAAGTAATCTCAGAGAATGAGGGACTATATGCTCGTGTATGGCTCTAAGAATTTGATCCTTACTGGATATACTGATTCTGATTTTCAGACTTATGTGGGTTCTAGGAAATCTACATCAAGATCAATATTTACTCTAAAGGGAGGAGCAATAGTATGGAGAAGCATCAAATAGAGTTATATTGCTGACTCCACCATGGAAGCTGAATACGTAGCTTCATGTGAAGTAGATAAAGAAGCAGTGTGGCTCAAAAAGTTCTTGACTGATTTGGAAGTGGTTCCAAATATGCATCTGTCAATCACTCTGTATTGTGATAACAACGGAGTAGTTGCCAACTCAAAAGAACCAAGAAGCCATAAATGAGGAAAACACATCGAACGAAAGTACCATCTCATTAGGGAGATAGTACATAGAGGAGGCGTGATCATCACGCAGATTGCCTCCAAAGTTAACCTTGAAGGAAATCTAAACAGAGATCTCCATGAGCAGCGGAAATGGATCGTTTCAAATCCTATTCAGAATGAACACAAACATTTTACAGGCTTAAACATAAACAAATAGATTATGCATAAACCAAAACTACAACATGCTATAAGAAGATACAAGGGATAGAGTATGCGTACCTTTGAAGAACTCATCTTCAAGTTGAAGGAACTCTTTAATGAGAGCATCCATGAGCGCATTTAGATCTTTCCTATTTCATTGTGATCGAATTACCACACACACATTCTAACACACAAGTATGCAATTTAACACTAATTATAGGCATGCTTTGACAAATAAATAACAACAGATTGAGTATACATACCAGTTAAAAACTATCTTCACTTCGAACTCAACCCAACGGAAGCGACTCCTCTACTGTCCTTATCGCTCAACAATCAGTCGGCTACCAGCAGCACGATCGTCTACACATAGCACACGAACAAACAGGATAGGAGACGACACCACCACTCGAAGCCCTTGGTATTCTCAGAGTGAGAATCCAAAGAGTGGACTTTGATGGAATTGGTAGAGGAAAGAGGAAAGGGACGATCATGTAGAACGACAAGTAAGTGGGAGAAAGCTATCGTACAGCGGGTGCTTGTCACTTAGAGAAAGGTACACGATCGTGTAGGTTTTACCAAGCGATCATTTAGTAATTAGTAAGCGATCATTTAGAAAACTCGGCGCGCTAAGCGATCGTTTAGAGAAACTAAGCGATCATTTAGAGAACGCGTGTGATCGTTTAGTACGCGAGGTGTGCGATCGTTTAAACGATAAAACACTATCGTATAGGCTCTCAGCTAAGCGATCGTGACGTTTCCACACCTTGAGCAATTTTTCAACTCTTTGCAAAATGAAACCAATTTTCATTTTATTTTTCAATTACAATAACCGAAATTAATCTTCCCACTAACACACGATTCAGGAGAAATTTTCGGCCCATTATCACATAACCAACCAATTAAATAATAAATGAATATAATCATATTATATTCTTAACCTATAGTTTGATATCATATATCTACTATAGTAATTTCTCCTCTACTTAATCATATTTATATCCAATTTCCTCCAAAATAATGTATCACATAGATTTAGTCAACTATATCATATATAATTAACCAGTTTAATTATATCATATATAATCAAGCTCCCTCTTGTCAATTTGAACATTTCAAACTGACCCAAAAACTGATTCTTAACTTTATCCAAGCTACCTAGGAGACCTTATGGACCTGTGGCTCGAAGCTCCAACGGTATGTGAATAGCTGACTAAACTTTTTAGCCACGAGATCCACCATCCATTAACTATCAGACATTCTAATAAAGACCAATAATTGAACTCTTCTTACCACAGATATATTTTTGTGTCCATCGGGTATAACCAATCATGAGTATAATGACCCTTCACAGATGCTCGTAAGTACAGTTGGGCCAATTTACTATTTTGCCCCTATAGTTACATTTCACTCTCTAAGTACCATTGATTCCTCTAATGAACAATACAACATAGTCCAACTATATCTGAACACTTCTCGGGCCAAGAGAAGGTGTGTGCTGCCACATCGTTCAAGCCCTGGAATCAACTTTTAAGGGAGCTATCTATCTACTTGCCCCTGCTTCAAGGAAGGAGTGAATTCCATCTTGTGTAGCTGAGTTCCTAGCTCCCAAATCAGACGAATCCCCAAAATGGTAGGTTTGAGTCGGTGACCTGGCCACTCGCACCCATACAAATCAAAGGATCGCCCTCAATGGCAGGAGTTCCCAACTCACTAAGGATTAAGGTCATGTTACCTATGGTCATCCTAGTGAAGTGAAGTCTCTATCATGAACGGTGTTATATAACGAGACGTTCAGACTTCATGGTCAAGTCTTATACAAACTCTTTGTATAGGACACCCTCGCTCTCATGTCCCCTACACGAATGATTAGGATCAGACCATCTGTGACAAGTCACAACACTTGTGACCATTCCACAAAGCGGGCTGCATCCGTAGCGTTACCAGGATAAGGTTTCCCTCCTATATCCATATACTACATATCATTTTGGTTATCACTTAAGACATGATCCACTTGTATGTCACCACATACGTGCTTAAGTTACATACTGATAGCCAGGGATTTTATGTTTATCTGTTTGTGGTAAAGCAAACAAAACAAACAACTGAGCAAAATCAAGAAGTGAAGTAAAATATCATATATTATACGTCAATCGTGTATGCTCTCAACGCTATTGCTTAGTAAAAACACTTTTTACTTGATAGCCTTTTTCGTCAGATTTTTCCGAATGAATCAACAACATTTTTTTTATCTCATGGTTACCATAAATTTTCCAATAACCTCCCACTCAATTCGATTATTAGAGAAAAAGAATAATTAATTATCATATAATTAACATGTTATAAATAAATATAATAACCAACTTATCATATTATATTTATAACCTATAGTTTTAATATTTCATCATATGAAACATATAAACCATAGTTCTTTTTCTATTTTATGGTATTTAATATAAATCATATTTATATTAATTCCTCTAATTAATGTATCAAATACATCATATCAATTATATCACATATAATTGAATTTTCTCTTGTTAATTTGAACATTTCAAACTAACCCAAAATCTGATTCTCAACTTGAACCCATTGAGCTACCAAGGGAACCTCATGGACCTGTAGCTTGAACCTCCAATTGTACGTGAATAACTGATTAAACTCTTTAGTCACGAGATCCACTATTCGTTAACTGCCGGTCACTCCACTAAAGACTGATAGCTGCACTCTTCGTACTACAGATATATTTCTGTGTCCATATAACCAATCAACAGTGCAATGACCCTTCACAAATCGCTCGTAAGTTCAGTTGGGCTAATTTACCGTTTTGCCTCTGTAGTTACATCTAACTCCTTAAGTACCACTAATCCCTCCTACTATGACTGAATCCTCTCTTTCAAAGAGAGGGTTTGGCCACTATGTTCAAGCTCGGAATCAACCCTTAAGGGAACAATTTATCTACTTATCCCTGCTTCGGAGAAGGAGTGAATTCTGTCTTATGTAGCTGAGTTCCCAGCTCCCCAATCAGACGAATCCCCAAAAAGGTAGGCTTGTTGAGTTGGTAATCTGGCCACTCTTACCCATACTAATCAAAGAACTGCCCTCATAGGCAAGAGTTCCCAACTCACTCAGGATTAAGGTCATGTCACCTATGGTCATTTTAGTGAAATGTAAGTCTCAATTATCAACGACATTATATAAAGAGACTAATCATCTCATGGTCCGGTCTTATACAAATTCTTTGTATAGGACACCCCTGCTATGTAGGATTGTATCAACAGCAACGGAAGCAGAAGGATCATCTAAGCACTCAAATTCACTAATTTTGGGATAATATAAAGCATGCTTTTGTAGAAAAATGGGTTTCAAAACATATCTCTTGTAGAACTTCTTCAAAGCTCCTTCTCTAGCTGCAATCTTCTCCATATCTTGTTGTAGACCACCTCAAGATCTTCCTCACTATTCTTTTGGTGCTCTAGATTGAGTTGTCGGACTCAAAACAAGCTTGAATCAAGGGATGAAGGAGAAAAGCTCACTGCAGCAATCTTGTTGAAGAACCATTCTTCAAACCGAATTTTCTCTAAAATTCACTATAGATTGTATACCCGATTTTCACTCCAATCTCTTCATTATATTGCAGATCAACATTCAAAGAGAAGAGTTGCATAAATTGCAGCTCATGCTTGGAGAAGACAAGACAATGTTAATGCTTCATGTGTGAGCTACTTAGGTGATGGATAATGGAAAAATTCATTTTTCCATTTTGTGTTTTTTTTTTTCAAATTTTCCAATTTTATCTAAAAATAAAACTTTGATTTAAAAAATCTATTTGATTTTAAAAATGAAAAATAATTAATTTCATAAATTAATTATTAAATAAAACTTAATTAATTTAATATCAAATATTAAATTAATTTTAACACATATGTATCTTTATATATTTAAATCATATTTAAATATATAAATTCTCCTATTCCGTTTACTTCTAAAATTAAACATATAATTATATCTCATATAATTACTAATTCCCTTAATTCTAATTTGAATGTTTCAAATTAATTTATCACGCTATTCTAGAGCTAGTCCATTACGAGTTAGTAGGGGGACCTCGTGGACCTATAGATCATGGGCTCCAACTATCCGAGATTAATCGGCTAAACTTATTGGACCAAATTAATCCCCATTCGTTATCTAATGGGACACTCCACTAAAGCCCATAGTTGCACTTCCCTCACTGTAGATATATTATGTCCACATGATTTAACCATAATCAGTAAGTCGACCCTTCACAGGTTGTTCGTAATAACGGCTGGGTCAAATATTTGTTTTATCCCTGAGATTACGTTTTATTCCTCAAGTCCTTACTAATTCTCTATGAACAACTGGTTTGTGATCCAATAACCAAACCAAACTCTCTCAGCCTAGTGAGAGGGTGGGGCCCCATGTTCAAGACCTAGATTCAGTACTTGAAAGAACAACCTTTCTCCTATCCCTAAATCAGGTAGGCGTGAACTCCGTCTTGCACCCTATGTCCCCAGCTATCTATCTGGTCTTACCCCTGAAATGAGAGTCTTATTGAGCCGGCGCTGTTGAGCCAACCCTCAACTATGAAAATCTAAGGACAATCACGAATAAAAAGAAGTTCATAGTTAGCTCAGGATTAAGATCGAGTTACCTAGGTCATCTAGGTGAAATAGTCAGTCTTAAATAGTAAACAACGTTCTAAAGTAAGAGTGACTTATTTCTTGGTCCTGATCTTATGCAAACTCATTGCATAGGATGCCCCCCACTTCTCATGTCATAACATATACGAATTAGGATCACATCGTATGTAGCACTTTACAACTCTTTGTAACAATTACAGAGTAGGCAGCATCCAATGGTGTTACCAGAATAAGGTACCCAACCTCATTCATGTACCATAGATCATTTTGATTATTTACTCGAACCTGATCCACTCTTATGTCTCCACATAAAGTTAAAATACTTATACAATAGTCATGGGTCTTAGTTTATTGGATTTAGACTTTCATACAATCTATGAGATCAATAACAAGTATATTGATAATAGAAAATGTTTATCATTTTACAAACTGCGAGTTTTTAAGACATAAAACCCAACACGCTTGCATGTCTCCACATGAATGGTCATGATCAAACTATTTGTAGGACTTTACAACACTTGTAAATATCTACAAAGTGGGTTGTATCCGTAGTGTCACTAAGATAAGGTATCCCTCTTTTATCCTAATGCTACAGACCATTTAGGTTATTACTTAAGGCATGATTCACTTGTATGTCTCACATACATGCTTAAGTTACATGAAATAACCACGGATCTTAGTTTATTGGATCTGAGTCAATGCAAATAAAATAACACTTATTTTATTAATAACAATGCATGTACAAAATGTTTACAAACTACGAGACCATCGGAAGAATTAGGACACCAATCCCAACAATCTCCCACTTGTCCTAATGCCACGGGAGACTAATGTACAATACATAAAAAACAGTACAATATACAATAAACTAAGGCATACTCTATACCCCAGTATCATCTTCCACTTGCCCTAGATAAGGTGCCGCATGTCTCACAGACCCAGACTCTCCAGATAACCTTCGATCACTTTAGCCGTGAGAGCCTTCGTAAACGAATAAGCAATGTTATGTGCTGACGCGATCTTCGTGACTATCACATCACCGTGATGCACAATCTCCCTGATCAAATGATACTTTTATTCAATATGCTTGCCTCTTCGGTGACTCCAAGGTTCCTTGAAATTTGCCACAGCCTCGCTGTTATCACAATAAAGTGTGATCAGAAAAGACATATTTGGAATAACTTCCAAATCTGTAAGGAACTTCCTAAGCCAAACAACCTCTTTAGCAGCTTCACAAGCGGCTACATATTTGGCTTCCATAGTGGAGTCCGTGATGCATCATTGCTTGATGCTTCGTCAAACTACAACCTCTCCATTCAGAGTGAACACTGACCTTGATGTCGATTTCCGAGAATCTCTATCAGTTTGAAAGTCAGAGTCTGTGTACCCTGTAAGGATCAAATCCTTATCTCCATACACGAGCATATAGTCTCTCGTTCTCCGAAGATACTTGAGAATAGTTTTGATTGTTGTCCAGTGATCTAATCCTAGATTGGACTGATATCGACTGACAATCCCCATTGCATAGCAAATGTCATGTCTAGTACATAACATTGCATACATGAGGCTTCCAACAACCAAAGCATAGGGAATCCGTCTCATTTCTTCCACCTCTTGAGGTGTCTTAGGACACTATTCCTTAGACAAAATAATTCCATGCCTGAAGGGTAATAAACCCCTCTTGGTTGTTCAAAATAAAGCATGCAATCTCCATTGCAAATCCCCAAAACGAGTCTGGAAGATGAGCATAACTCATCATAGACCGAACCATGTCCAGCAGGGTTCTGTTTCTCCTTTCTGATACACCATTCTGCTGAGGTGTACTTGGGGTCGAGTGTTGGGACGTGATTCCATGTTCTATCATATAGTTCTGGAATTCGAGGTCCTTATACTCTCCACCACGATCAGATCGTAGTGTTTTTATCCTTTTACCTAACAAGTTTTCAACTTTAGCCTTATACTCCTTGAACTTTTCAAGAGCATTAGACTTATGTTTCATTACATATAAATACCCATATCTTGAATAATCATCTATGAAAGAGATAAAATATTCATACCCACCTCGAGCTCTAACACTCATCGGACCACAGAGGTCTGAATGTATAAGCTCTAAGGTTTCCTTGGCTCTATAACCTTTTTCAATAAAAGGTCGTTTGGTCATCTTGCCTTCAAGGCATGATTCACATACCGACAATGAATTTTCATCTAAACCTTTTAGAAGTCCACATTTCACCAACTTCTCAATCCTATTGAGGTTGATGGGACCTAACCTTAGATGCCAAAGATGGGCGTTTTCCTTAGGAGAAATTGGTCTTTTTGTTGTTGTTGCTGTTTTGAACATTTCAGTATTAAGCACTAACGGCCTTAGTACATATAAGTTATTTTCCATTGAACCAAAACCAATCTCCATACCATTCTTGAAAATAAACACTTTATTCTTAGAAAAAGAGACGGTATAACCTTGTTCAATCAGATAAGAAGCTGAGATTAAGTTCCTCTTGATATGAGAAACTACATAAACATTATCCAGTAACAGATAACGTTTCTTGTCCAAAAATAACTTTAGCCTACCTACAGCAACAACTGAAACAATCTCACCAGTACCGACTCGAAGAGTCAACTCTCCATCTTCCAACGTTTTCCAGGAACTAAATCCTTGGTAGGAAGAACTTATGTGATTAGTAACACCTGAATCAAGTATCCAGGTAGAATCATCATTCTCTACCAAACACGTCTTCAAGACAAATAAATCATAGTTACTGTCTTTAGACTTCTTTCTCTTCTGGAGAGTAGTGGGATCAGTATCAGAACCTAAATAAGCTCAAAGTTCCATTTCAGAGAACAATTATCATCGATGAACTTTGAGAACAATTATCATCGATGAACTTTTCCAGAGTCAGCAACAATTGCTTTCTCTTTTAGTCCCTTGATATTCAAGAAAGGCTGGAGATTATCTTGGGAACTGACACTACTGGTTTCTTTGTCATCCATTCCTTTGTGCTTAAAAAGTGAGAACTGACGTTCAAACAATTCTTGCAACGAGTCCATGATCTGACGTGCAATGACCATGTTCTTAACCCTTTTGGCCAATGCATGAGGTATGCTAGCCAAAATGTAAAGTTGGGCCATTGAATTCGCCTTCATCCACACCTCATATGCATTACGAACATTTCACAGTGCATTAAGGGTTGGGACTTGAGGACACTCCTCAACTGACAAACTCGAGGTCATTTATCACAAAATATGTTTTAAGAGACTCTTTCCAATATATGTAATAAGTCAAATTAAAAGAGGCAACTAATGGAAAATCATACATGTTGCTGAAAAAACAAACACATTGATCTACATTAGATTTTAGCAAATACTCTTGAAAAACAAAATCCAATCTGGTTTAGCAAAATCTAAATGAACCCCGTGTGACATCTAGTTTTACAATTACGCTTCAGTGGTTTAGGACAAAAGCCACCGAAGGGTAGTCAATTTATCCCTCCTCTGGATTGAAACACTCTCAACCAGTCATTAACAAGAACAACTCATGTTCCTATAACGACTAGCCATCATTGATTTGGTCAAGAAATCATTAACTTGCTTAACAATTTCCTGTAAGTGTGACCCTTCATTTTAGATCCTAGAGTTCCACCCAAGCAGCCAATTTGAAGGGAAAAAAATCCAATTGGGGCAAAAACTAAAGCGACCCTATCCATTTTTGGAGTTCACCTTGATATTGACCAACCACATAAACCATCCAAAGGGGGATGCTCCCAGGGTGCCACGAGGCCGTGCAAGAGATCTCACGGTGCAAACCAATGAAGGAGACCGCAAGACATATTGACACACATCCTTCACCCAGTTACTATAAATACTCTCTTCGTCCACCTTGATATTGACTCATGAAAACACCATCCAAAGGGGGATGCTCCCAGCGCACCACAAGGCCAAGCATGAATCTCACGGTGTGAACATTAATAGAGAAACGTGAGTGGAATTGATATATCATATACATCTTTTCCTCCCTCTGAGTATTTTATAACCTAGGGATTAGCTTACTTAGAAAAAAACACGAGTAATGATTTTAACTAAGTGACTTTTTAGGTTTGCCCAAAAATAACTCTTACTTTGGAAAGTTAAGCAACATCTGATCATCATTAATTAAACTCTTTAACGAAGTCTTTGATCAACTGTTGCATGCTTGTAGCAAATCTATCTAATTCACCTTTCCAGGTAGGGGTGTTCCGTTTCTGTCAGGTTAAATACCCCAACCTAGATAGAATCCACCTTAGAAAAAAGGTCCCTTATAGATAGATTTAATACAAGTTTAATCTTTTATGGAAATAAATTTAATCTTATTAAACCGATTCAAAAGTTAAACTTAAGTATCTAATCTCATAAGAACTAGGAACTTAGGTCTATCTCAATCAAATTTTAAAACCCTTTAAAAACATGAGTTCACCTAATTTCGCATGCAACTCTTTCTTATTGATTTTAGTTCTAATTTCCATTATAACACTTATAACAGGAAACAACTAAAACCAACCACAATGCAAAGAAACACATATAAGGCATTCCTAACTCTTATAAATAAGCCTAAGTGTTATGCTCCATGCATTGTTCATTCATTACTATTGGTATATAACACTTATATAACGAAGCAATGAAACAAGTGATAACAAGCGGAAATGCACATTATTACAACGCAAAGATATAAAACAATGTAGGATTGCAACGGTAAAAATATGAAAAATCGTGTCCAAAATCATTAAGTTGAGAACTTTGCGATCACATGCGCCCATCGCATTAAAGCAGCTAATTTACGTATTTTGTGCAGGAAAATGCATTGGCCAAGGCAGAATTGCGATCAAAGGAATTCAGCGTCTGAGCGCATTAAAAGATTGCGACTGCAAAGCTATACGATCGTATGCGTTCGCGAAGATCTGCTCAAGAAGGTGGCCACATAAAGACGACGCATCAAGGTGAAAGCTTAATAAATCACGATGGGATAGAAAGCTGATGACGATCGAATCCAAATTTAGTTGATAAGCCGTTAACGACGCACTATAGCAAGTACACTCAACTTTTTGGTGACAATTAAGCGGTGCATCAGAGAGATTTAATGAGATCCCATCAATGCAATCATTTGAGAGAAAAGCTCTTCACCCTGAAGCTCAATAAATACCGAAGGCCATCTTTGTTAAAAGAGTTCAGCAGTTCAGAATTTTGGAGTTCTTTCTCGCCATTTCCATAGATAGCATGTCTAAAATTTTTATACTTAGAAGACGGAGGCGAGTGAAGAGAGAAGACACCGAAAGATCGTTCCTGATTAGCTCGAGAGAGTGCCGGGGAGCGTTGAGAACGGAGAGAGGGCCGACTCTTGCGAAAGCAAGAACATTCTTTTGGGAAGAGTAGAGAAAAACACAGTGTAAAAGCCTTGGGAAGCAAGATATTGCTACCAGGCTCACTATCCCTACTTTCCATTGTCATTCTATATTCTGATTTTATCTATAAAAATGGAATTTGCATCTCTACATCTGTTCATTCTCTTTACATTACGCATGAGTAACTAAACTTCCAAATGGGTTGAGAAGCACTTAGCTAGCATGACCTAAGATCTTCATTTTATGCGATCATCTTGTCTTATGTATGCGTCCATCACCCCTTTAGAGATACTTGAGAGAGAGTCTAAAGAAAGAACCTAGACTTGAGAGATAAGTTAGAATCTAGGCTTGAGAAAGTTAGATTAGAATCGCATAAACAAGAGATAGAAACTTAGAGATGAGTTCTGTTTGCTAACATGCTCACATGCACCCTAGAAATAGGATATGATAGTATGCGGTCGCCTTGTGTATGTGTGTGTCATTCATTATCGCATAGTCAAGAATAGAGGCTTAGACATAAGTCCTATAGACATCATTCTATACATCGCATGCCTCCTAAAATTAGGAGCTATAGCATTTGCATTGAGAGCTAACCTGCTGTTGTATGTGTGTAGCATGATCGCATAACTTGAACGCAATCTTAGGAAGTGTTAGCTAAATCCCTTCTCAACCCATTCCCCGCATGCTCATTGTAACTTTCGATGTTATTAAATCTTTTCTCAATTCCGCCGCATAGAATTTATACTTTAAACAAACATACCAACCAATTTATTGTTTCTGGCGCCACAATCTTCATCTCTAGAGAGCTTACTGAAGCAGTATATTGAGAAGAATGAAACAGTGCTCCAGAATCAATCGACGTCTATCCGCAATCATGAAATTCAGATAGGACAGATTGCAGGCAAATTCAAAAGTAGACCGCAAAGGGCATTGCCGAGTTCTACTGAACTCCCGCGCATTCTAGGGAGTACGAGAAAGGAGCAATGTCAAGTTGTGACTTTGCGAAGTGGAAAGACAGTAGCGGGAGAGAAAAAGGAGCCAAGCCGGACTATTCCAATTGCGATGGAACCACAGACCCTGTTGACTCAAGAAGAACCAGAAGGACAGGAGACGATGGAATCGGATATTGCTTCCACTTCTAAGCCGATAGATCATGAAACCATGAAAATACAGCTGCCACCATTCCCCCAGAGACTTAAGAAGAAGAAAAATGATGAGGTGGAATATCATCGCTTCATGGACATGCTGAAACAATTACATATCAACATCCCTTTCACTGAAGCGATTGAGCAAATGCCAAAGTATGCGAAGTTTCTGAAGGACATGGTGACGAAGAAAATGAGCATAGGTAAGTTCGCAACGGTGGCGTTAACACAAAGGGAAAAAACCATTATTCCACCAAAAATGCACGACCCCAGAAGTTTCACAATACCTTGCTCAATCTGCGGGTTATACATTGGTCAAGCACTTTGCGATCTTGGGGCCAGTATCAACTTAATGCCCCTTTCAATTTTTAAGTAGCTGAATGTGGGGCAACTAGCGCCCACGACGGTGACTCTCCAGCTAGCTGACAGGTCCCTTGTTCATCCAAAAGGGAAGGTGAAAGATTTCCTGGTCTCGATTGACAAAATTATCTTACCAGCAGACTTCATCATCCTTGATTATGAAGCGGACAAGGATGTACCCATCATTCTGGGACAACCATTTTTATCCACTAGTCATGCTCAGATTGATGTGTACAAGGGAGAGATCATACTGAGCGTGAACGGAAAGAATATCAGGTTTGATATTATCAGAGCCATGAAGTATCTGGAAGAAGAAGACCTCAAGATTCCGATAATGAACCCAGTTTGTATGAAGAAGAAAAGTCTAAAGATGAAGATGAAAGAGAGGATGCGACCGCATCCATATTAACCTACAATGCGATCGGAGAAATAACAACCAAAGAAGAAAAGCTGACGATGAATGACGAGAGAAAAACACAAAAACCATCCTTGGAACAACCACCGAGAGTAGAATTGAAAACCTTGCCAAATCACCTGAAGTAAGCTTTTTTTGGGGCAAAATGAAATGCTACCAGTAATAATTTCCTCCGCACTTCAATAAGATTAAGAGAATGCACTGCTGAGCATCCTGAAAAAGTACATAAGAGCAATAGGCTAGACGCTAGCAGACATTAGAGGAATCGGTTTTGCATATTGCATGCACAAGATACTTCTCGAGGAGAATAAAAAAGGATCGATCGAACATCAACGCAGACTAAACCCTATGATGAAGAAGGTCATGAAGAAGAAGATAATCAAATGGTTGGACACAAGGATCATCTATCCAATCGCCGACAACACGTAGGTCAGCCCTGTGCAATGTGTGCCAAAGAAAGAAGGGATGACAGTAGTCCCAAATGCAAATAATGAACTAATAACGATGAGGACTGTCACCAGCTGGTGGATCTGCATGGACTACCGCAAACTGAATGCGACAACGAAGAAGGATCATTTCCCCTGCCTTTCATTGACCAAATGCTAGACCGCCTAGCAGGAAATGATTACCCCTATGGAACATTTTCATTTCGACGCATGCCGTTCGGCTTATGCAGTGCGCGGAGCATATTCCAGAGGTGTATGATGGCCATCTTTTCTGAGTATCTTGAAGATTCAGTAGAAATTTTCATGGACGACTTCTCGGTGTACGGGCAAACATACAAAGTCTATCTCAACAATCTTGAGAAGATACTGAGGAAATGTGAAGAGACGAACCTTGTGCTGAACTGGGAGAAGTGCCACTTCATGGTGAAGGAAGGTATTGTGCTCGGGCACAAAGTCTCCAAGGACGAGCTGAAGGTGGATAAGGCGAAGATTGAGGCGATTGAAAAGCTCCCACCTCCACCAAATGTGAAGGTTGTCAAGAGCTTCTTGGGGCATGCAGGCTTTTATCGACGTTTTGTGAAGGACTTTTCGAAGATTGTGCGACCATTGAGTGCGTTGCTGAAGGCAGAAAGAACGTTTAACTTTGATGAACAATGCCTTAACGCATTCAAGATACTAAAGAATTTATTAATAACTACACTTGTGTTGATCACACTGGACTAGACACAACCCTTTGAACTAATGTGCAACACAAGCGGTTATGCGATGGGGGCGGTGCTAGCGCAAAAGAAGAAAACAATGCTACACCCCATTACATATACGAGTAGAACCTTGAACCCTTCCCAAACAAATTACACTACCACAGAAAAAGAACTACTTGCGGTGATCTTTGCACTGGAGAAATTCAGTTGGGATCCAAAGTGATCTTTCACATTGACCACTCTGCAATCAAGTATTTAATGACAAAGAAAGATGCAAAGTCGAGGTTGATTCGATGGGTTCTCTTCCTTTAAGAATTCAACATGGAAATCATTGATCGCAAGGGGACGGAGAACCAGGTTGCGGACCATTTATCAAGATTAGAAAATCTAGAAGTTGACCGAAACCAGTTGGAGGTGAACGCAACTTTCCCAGACTAGCAACTGTTTAAAATTGAAGAGTTACCATGGTATGCAGACGTGGTCAATTTTCTGGTTTGCGAACAATTTCCTGAGAACTACACAACCCACAAAAAGAGGCAGCTCAGACATGAATGTAAATCATATTATTTGGACGAGCCAAATCTTTATAAGAGGGGATCAGACCAGATTTTGGGCCTATGCATACCAGATGCTGCTCACCAGCGCATACTATCGCAATGCCATGAACTCGCCATATGGTGGACACTTTAGAGGCCAACGCATAACATCAAAGGTGTTACAAAGTGGATATTTTTGGCCAACTTTATTCAAAGACGCAAGAGACTATGCAATGAAACGCGACCGGTGCCAACGCATGGGAAACATTTCATGGAAGAATGCGATGTCCATGAATATCATCTTAGAATTGAAACTATTCGACGTCTGGGGTATAGACTTTAAGGGACCATTTCCACCATCAAATGGTCACAAATACATTCTATTGGCTATCGATTACATTTCTAAATGGGTAGAAGCAGTATCTTGCATTGCAAACGATGCAGTGGTAGTCTCCAAGTTCTTGAGGAAAAATATTTTCACTCGTTTTGGCACTCCATGTGCCATAATAAGTGATGAAGGCTCTCACTTTGTTAATAACATCATCAACAAATTGCTGCTCAAGTATAATATCCTCCATAAGGTAGCCACCGCATACCATCCACAAACAAATGGTCAAGCTGAAGTGTCCAACAGGGAAATCAAGCTGATATTAGAGAAGGTGGTAAAGCCTTCATGCAAAGATTAGGCAATGAAGCTGGATGATGCCTTGTGGGCATATAGAACCGCTTATAAGACACCTATAGGCATGTCCCCGTATGCGCTGGTGTTTGGAAAGGCATGCCATTTACCGCTTGAGTTGGAGCATAAAGCAATGTGGGCGATGAAAAGGCTCAATTTTGACTTAAAGGCCGCAGGGGAAGCAAGGAAACTTCAGTTGGCCGAACTTGATGAATGGAGAACTCATGCATATGAGAATGCCAAAATCTACAAAGAGCACGCAAAACGTTGGCATGATAAACAACTATGCGAGAAGAATCTCCAAGTTGGATAGAAGGT
Organism: Benincasa hispida; assembly: GCF_027475165.1. NCBI lineage: Eukaryota > Viridiplantae > Streptophyta > Magnoliopsida > Cucurbitales > Cucurbitaceae > Benincasa > Benincasa hispida. The sequence continues at coordinate 57,985,232 of NC_143481.1, read as the reverse complement.
TTTGTTGTACAATTCTCGGCTACGACTTTTTCCCGGCAAGTTAAAATCACGATGGTCTGGTCCTTTTATAATCAAAGAGGTATTCCTGCATGGAGCGGTTGAGTTATCCAATGAGGACGGGGCCAACGCATTCAAAGTCAACATAAAAAGAGTCAAAATATATAACAGAGAAGACTTGCATCGCGAGAACACCTCCGTGTACCTGAGGAATTCCGACTAAAGAAGAAATGGGCAGTCCTTGCACAATCATGCGATTCAAATTCATTAGGGACGCAATTTTTTTTGAAGTATCCTTTGAAATCTTTAGTTCATGAACTCAATTCTACCTCTTTATATCCGTTATCATTTCTATATCCTTTTACTCCTTTTGCATCTCTAAAAACAAAAAAAAAAAAAGAGAGAGAGAACAATTTTGTCAACTTTGTCGTTTATATTTTTTACCATCTCAATGTTTTTTTGCAACGATCGTGGTGAACGATTGTGGTGTAGCTATACGACGCAATCGAAGAAATCAGCTCGCCGCAAAGAAGGATGCGATCACAAATGATGCGAGCAACAGAGCAAATTTGGGGGTTGTATCTTTCCTTGATTTTATTTATTCCAAATGTTGCACCCTCGCATCTCATTTTTTAACTTTGATACTTTTATAATCGCATCCTCTTTAGTCGGCACAATCACTGAATATTGATTACTTTTGTAAGTCACAGCATTATTTTTCTATGCCAATTATGATTTCAATGATGAAACACATGCCTCTATTTCTCATCGCATGTACTAGAATCAACTTAATTTTAGGACAGTCAATTCATGAAATATTTCTAGAAGTTAGTGGTCCACTAACTTTCTTTCAAACTGACTTTTACGAAACCTTCTAAGAGCATCGCATGAATTCTTTCAATCTTTCAGCAATAAGGACATTGCTGCGTTTAAATTTGGGGGTGCGGTATTTATTTTCAACCTTGCTACTTTTAGGCATTAAAAAAAACAAAAAAAGAAAAAAAATTATCAGAATGTTGCGATCAGATCCTACTCGTAGTTGGATGTCCGCATGACACCCGTGGGGGAGGCCAAAACGAAGGTAGGAATCATGATCCACGCATAAATAAAATGATCGCAACTCCGCTGCTAAATGGGCATGAGTTTAGACTGAGAAAGAGCGCCCTTCTCGTAGTTGGATGTTTGCATGACACCCGTGGGGGCAAGACAAAATGAAGGCTAGACACTTGGATCAGCGCAAGGTCATAGAAAGAATATCTAAACTACGCAAGGATAAAAATCATTTGAAAACACCCCAGTTGAAAAAAAAAAAGTTTTTTTTGAAATAAATCATGCGATGCCCTGGAAACAAGTAAAGTCTTTTTGAAGGTTAAACTTGCAGGCCCTAAATTTTAGAAATATTTTAAGAAAGAACCAAGATAGGAATTAAGGAGATTTTGGTTCATAAGATTTGAATAAGGCACCTCAAGAAATCTAGGAAAGGAAAAGGCAGCGGCTCACTCTCTAGATAAAATCTTTAAGTTTATGCTTGAGGACAACCATTGTTTCAAATTTGGGGGTGTGATAACGGGCAGAAATGCATGTTATTACAATGCAAAGATATAAAACAATGTAGGATTGTGACGATGCGCTCACATGCGCCCATCGCATTAAAGCAGCTAATTTACGTATTTTGTGTAGGAAAATGTGTTGGCGTAAGGCGGAATTGCGATCCAAGGAATTCAGCGTCCAAGCGCATTAAAAGATTGCCACTGCAAAGCTATGCGATCGTATGCGTTCGCGAAGATCTGCTCAAGAAGGTGACCGCATAAAGACAACGCATTAAGGTGAGAGCTTAATAAATCACGATGGGACAGAAAGCTGATGACAGTCAAATCCGAATTTAGTTGACAAGCCTTAACGACGCACTATAGCAAGTACACTCAACTTTTCGGTGACAATTAATCGGCACATTGGACAGAGATTTAATGACATCCCATCAGTGCAATCATTTGAGAGAAAAGCTCTTCACCCTTAAGCTCTATAAATACCGAAGGCCATCTTCGTTAAAGAAGTTCAGCAGTTCAGAATTTTGGAGTTCTTTCTCGTCATTTCCATAGATATTCATAGTCTGTAATTTTTATACTTAAAAGGAGGAGGCGAGTGAAGAGAGAAGACACCAAAAGATCGTTCCTGATTAGCTTGAAAGAGTGCCGGGAAGCATTGAGAACGGAGAGAGGGTCGACTCTTGCGAAAGCAAGAAAATTCTTTTGGGCAGAGTAGAGAAAAACACAGTGTAAAAGCCTTGGGAAGCAAGACATTGCTAGCAGGCTTACTATCCCTACTTTCCATTGTCATTCTATATTTTGATTTTATCTATAAAAATGGAATTTGCATCTCTACATCTATTCACTCTCTTTACATTACGCATGAGTAACTAAACTTTTGAATGGGTTGAGAAACACTTAGCTAGCATGACCTAAGATCTACATTTTATGCGATCATCTTGTCTTATGTATTCATCCATCACCCCTTTAGAGATACTTGAGAGAGAGTCTAAAGAAAGAACCTAGACTTGAGAGAGCTAGGTTAGAATCTAGGCTTGAGAAAGTCAAATTAGAACCGCATAAGCAAGAGATAGAAACTTAGAGATAAGTTCTATTTGCTAACATGCATCGCATGCACCCTAGAAATAGGATATGATAGTATGCGGTCGTCTTATGTATTTGTGTGTCTTTCATCATCGCATAGACAATAATAGAGGCTTAGACATAAGTCCTATAGACATCATCGTATATATCGCATGCGTCCTAAAATTAGGAGCTATAGCATTTGCATTGATAGATGACCTGCTGTTGTATGTGTGTAGCATGATCGCATAACTTGAACACAATCTTAGGAAGTGTTAGCTAAATCCCTTCTCAACCCGTTCCCCGCATACTTATTGTAACTTTCGCTGTTATTAACTCTTTTCTCAATTTCGCCGCATAGAATTTATACTTTAAACAAACATACCAACCAATTTATTGTTTCGTTTGTCACCGCAAAGGAATCAGAATTTACCGTCACATACTGTCTCCATAGTTCATGTGTTCGACCCTGGGCTTACCAGGCAACCTAGTAAATCCTATACTTGGATTTTACTAGGAAAACTTGCATGTGCAACGCATACTCCACCATCGCAATATACACCATTATTTCATCATATTCACAACGCATCAACAAGCATACATGCTTTCATACACCCTTATACTATAACACTTATAGTATAAAGATGATGCATGAATGTGCTTAATGCATGCATAAATATAACTCTTATATTATATGATGCATGAGCATACTTTCTTGTAATTTCATCATGCCAATTACTATATTATAACACTTATAATATATGATGCATGAATATAATGCATAACCTAAGGTGGGTTTTAAAACTATATATCATACATTATGACATATAAACAAACATACATCTCATGTACATTAAGTAAAAGTTGATGAACCGGGATAATTAGCCTCAAATCCTCAAGTATAAGGCTAACTATTACAAAGAGAAATGAGTCCACCGGTTCAAACAGGCAAATTGGGTCTTGAATCGTTCGGGTGAAGCCGCATCTCCTTGATCGTGTAACAGCTTCTTATGATCGTCTAGCAACGCTGCATGAGCATAAACGATTGTTTAGCAACAATCGTGTACCTTTGACTATGCGATGAGGCATGAAGGTCACATGATCATGCAGCGCACATCGTGTAATGCGTGCCTTAAACGATCAAGTAGACAACAATGATGCAGTGAAGCATAATCGTCTAAACGATCGCTGAGTAAGCGTCACATATCATATACCGAGTGATCGTGTAGTCAGTGACTATGCGATGAAGCATGATGAACTACACGATCATTTAGTGCACGCGCCTTCTAAACGACGAGTGAAGCATGCTGAACTGCATGATTGTTTAGTGTGCGCGTCTTCTAAACGATGAGTATCAAATACTCTATGCGATCGTTTACCTCAAGCGTCCACGCGATGGAGTAACTAACGCTACATGATAAAGTAAACTCTTTACTCCATCATTTAGCATTAGCTATACGATCGTTTAGTAAATACTACATGATCGGGTATAACTTTTTTACACGATCGTTTAGCCAAATCTGAACGATTGTTTAGCCTGGGCTACACGAAGCGACCAACCTTTGGTCTTCTTTCTTAATGAGAACAACATCTCCATGCTTCAAAACGTCATCACGAACGACTAAAAAAATTTCAAACACTTCAAATACAGACTCGATTTCTTGTTAGTTATGCCTAAAAAATGCTGGAGCCCTTATAAATTAACACTTTATAAATTTAAAGAAAGCTTTAAACAGAGGCAATCATCCCGTAAACATCCACCAACACATACACAAACACATTTAACTCTTAAACGGATTGTAGAAAACTTAAAACCCACCACGACTGTCAAAGAAGTTCAATACAACAATGGAATTTGGAATATCAGAACAACCTGGCTCTGATACCAATTGAAGAAAATCTAAATAGAGATCTCCATGAGCAGTGGAAGTGGATCGTTTCAAATCCCATTCAGAATGAACACAAACATTTTATAGACTTAAACGAAAACAAACAAATTATGCATAAACCGAAATTACAACATGCTATAAGAAGATACAAGGGATAAAGTATGTGTACCTTTGAAGAACTCTTCTTCAAATATCCCTTGATCAATGTCCAATGCGTCCAATGATGCACTCTAACGCAACGAACAGAACAGCCAACAACACGAATAACTAGATGCTCTTCAAACCCAATCGAGTCCAACTCGATCCACGAATGAATAGGAACACCACCAGTGGTTACCTTGTCATTCTCGGTATGAGAATCCAGAAGTTGTGGGCTCTGTATGATCTTGGATTGAGGAAGACAAGAGGTATATGATCGAGTAAGTAGGAGATAATGAAGGCTTTCTATCGTGTAGACGATGTACTCGATCGTTTTGAAGATGAAACCCATCGTATATACTTTTGCTACTTGATCGTGTAGTAACGATCAAACGAGCAACTATCATATAGTCAACTCTTAGCTCAATCGTGTATGCTCTTAACGCTATCACTTAGTAAAAACACTTTTTACTTGATAGCCTTTTTCGTCAGATTTTCTCGAATGAACCAACAACAATTTTTTTTTATCTCACGGTTACCATAAAACTTCCAATAACCTCTCACTCAATTCGGTTATTAGAGAAAAAGAATAATTAATTATCATATAATTAATATGTTATAAATAAATATAATAACCAACTTATCATATTATATTTATAACCTATAATTTAAATATTTTATCATATGAAACATATAAACCATAGTTCTTTTTCTATATTATGGTATTTAATATAAATCATATTTATATTAATTCCTCCAATTAATGTATCTAATACATCATATCAATTATATCACATATAATCGAATTTCCTCTTGTTAATTTGAACACTTCAAACTAACCCAAAATATGATTCTTAACTTAAACTCATTGAGCTACCAAGGGGACCTTATGGACCTGTAGCTTGAAGCTCCAACGGTACGTGAATAACTGACCAAACTCTTTAGTCACAAGATCCACCATCCGTTAACTGTCGGACACTCCACTAAAGACCGACAGCTGCACTCTTCATTATACAGATATTTGTGTCCATATAACCAATCAACAGTGTGATGACCCTTCACAAATCCCTTGTAAGTACAGTTGGGCCAATTTACCGTTTTGCCCCCTTAGTTACATCTAACTTCTTAAGTACCACTGATTCCTCTAATGAACAATAAGTCATAGTCCTACTATGACTGAGTTCTCTCTTTCAAAGAGAGGGTGTGGCCATTATGTTCAATATTCGAAATCAGTCCTTAAGGGGGCAATTTATCTACTTACCCCTGTTTCAGAGAAGGAGTGAATTCCGTCTTGTGTAGTTGAGTTCCCAGCTCCCCAATCAGACGAATCCCTAAAAAGGTAGGCTTGTTGAGTTGGAAATCTGGCCACTCTCACCCATACTAATCAAAGGACCGCCCTCATAGGCAGGAGTTCCCAACTTACTCAGGATTAAGGTCATGTCACCTATGGTCATTTTAGTGAAATGTAAGTCTCAATTATCAACAACATCATATAAATAGACTAATCATCTCGTGATCTGGTCTTATACAGACTCTTTGTATAGGACACCCCCGCTCGCATGTCTCCACATGAATGGTCAGGATTAGACCATTTGTAGCACTTTACACACTTGTAAATATCTACAAAGTGGGTCATATCCGTAGTGTCACAAAGATAAGGTATCCCTTATTTATCCTTATACTACAGATCATTTAGATTATTACTTAAGGAATGATCTACTTGTATGTCTCACATACATGCTTAAGTTATATGAAATAACCATGGATCTTAGTTTATTGGATTTGAGTAAATACAAATAAAATAACACTTATTTTATTAATAACAATGTGTGTACAAAATGTTTACAAACTATGAGACTACAGGGAGAATGAGGACACCAATCCCAACAAACCTAATTGATCCATTTACTAAGGCCCTTACAGCTAAAGTGTTCGAGGGTCATCTAATAGCACTAGGACTACAAGCTTCATAAATCTAGGGCAAGTGGAAGAATTCATGGGTATATAGATGCCTTAGTTTATTGTATTTATTCTCTCATAATCAACATTGTATATTTATGTATATATTTTAACACCTATTGGGGTATTTAGTCCAAGTGGGAGCTTGTTAGGAATGTCCTAAAAACTCGCAGTTTGTAAACATTAAACATAATCTATTCACAATAAAGTTATTATTGAAATTTCTATCAATAAAAGTGTTATTGAATTGCATTATTTTATAAATCCAATAAACTAACCCATAGCTATAATATGAATACTTAAACATTATGTGGAGACATAAAAGAGGATTTAGTTTTAGTATATAGCCAAAAAGGTCTATAAGTATATGGGAAAGGTTGGGACCTTATCCTAAGGACACTATGGATGAAACCTTCTTTGAATATTGATACAAATGATGTGATCCCAAAATCGTTCATGTAGAGATATGTGAGTGGGAGCATCCTATGCAAAAGATGTTTGCATAAGACCAGACCACGAAATAGTCACTTTTATTTATAACGACCGTTTACTATTAAAACTAACCATTTCAATTCGATGGCCTAAGGCAACTTGATTTTAATCTGAGCTACCTATGAACTCCCATTTATACGAGATTATCCTTTAATCTGCATAGGTGAAAGTGGTTCAACATCACGGCTCAATAAGCCTCCCATTTTAGGGGTAAGATTAGATAGATATCTGGAGACATTTCTCTGCAATAAAGAATTCACTCCTACCCATCTTAAGGTTAGCAGATAGGTTGTTGGGGCTCTGCTCTCTTATGACAGAGAGGGATATAGTTTATTGGTAGGACCATAAATCAATTGCTCAATGGAGAATCAGTGGAGACTTAAGGAACATGATGTATTATACGGGTAAAAAGGTAATTTTGACCTAGCTGTAAATACGAACGACCTGTGAAGGATCGACTTACTGATTATGGTTAATTCATGTGAACAAATATATATCTACAATGAGGAGAGTGCAACTACTGAGCTATAGTGGTATGTCTTGGTAGTTAACAAATAGTGATTAATTCAATCTAAAGAGTTTAGCCAATTAATCTCAAATCGTTAGAGTTCATGATCTGTAGGTTCATTAGGCCCCTCTACTAGCTCGTAAAAGGATTAAACCTTAGAATAACATGTTGAGAGAATTTAAAAAATTCAAGCTCAATTTAGGATTTGGATTATTATTTTTGATATAATTAACGAATTAAACATTTCAGTTTTAGAGAGTTGATAATATTTAAATATGATTTAAATATTAGATGAGGTGTCTTATTAATTTAATATTTGATATTAAATTAATTTTGTAAAAATATTTCTAATTTAATTTATTAAAATTTTGGATTTATGAAATTTAAAATTATAAAATTAATTGGATTAATTTTTTTATTCATGATTTTCAAATTTATAAAATTGACTTAATTAAAAATTGGTTTTGAAATAAAAATTTGAAATAAAAATAAAAAAATTAGAAATTTAATGGAAGTGGGTTTATCCCACAATTTTCTTTAAATACTACACCTCATGCCACTTTCTTAATAGTTTTTGAAGTGGTAACATCAAATTCAATTCAATCTGCATGGGTTGAGGCTTCATAATGAGGGTTGAAGATCAGATTGAAGCTTCATGCATCTATTTTTCTGAAGTTCCAAATCCATAAAATTATTCCCTCTTCAAACTCTCAAAGCAACTTTAAATTCTCTTCAATTTGAAGTCCACACTTCAATCTAAGGCCTGAGGATAGTAGAAAAGACTTTGATGATGGTCTACTACTAAGATTGGAGAAGAAATTGGTGAAGAATCAAGCTAATTAGTGAATTCTACAAAGGTTGTATTTCCTAAACCCTATCTCTAGTTTTTTTGTTAAACATGCATGTTTTTTTCTTTAAAATTGATGTACTTAGAGTGCTTAGATCCATAATAGCTTTCGTTTGTTGATTGTCAACTCCATCATTTCAAGCCCGTGCTATTAGTAAAGAAAAAAGACAGGAGATGGTGATTTTATGTGGATTATAGAAAACTCAATCAGGCAATGATGACTGACGAATTTCCTATTCCAGTTATAGAAGAGCTAATCAATGAATTACATGGGTTTGTGATATTCTCCAAATTAGATCTCAAGTTAGGGCATCACCAAATCAGGATGCACGAGCCAGACGTGGAAAAAACAACCTTTAGGACACACGAGGGACACTAAGAATTCTTGGTGATGCCTTTTGGCTTTACCAACACTCTAACCACATTTCAGTCACTGATGAGTCGGATTTTTAAACCATTTTTGAGAAGGTGCGTACTAGTTTTTTTTTTAACAATATATTAATTTACAGTCTAGATGAAGATACTCATGCTAAGCATTTAGGAATGGTTATGAATGTTTTTCGAGATCATCTGTTTGTCAATCAAAAGAAGTGCACTTTTGGCCAACAAAGGATCCAGTACTTAGGACATTGGATATCAGCTGAAAGAGTGGAAGCGGATGAAGATAAAATTAAAGCTATGGTATAATGGTCGATCTTTAAGAGTATAACAGACCTACAAGGATTTTTAAGCCTCACAGGATACTATCGCCGATTCGTAAAAGTTTACGGCAAGGTGGCGATCCTGCTTACCAAACTATTACAAAAAGAGGCATTCCAATGGACTGAGGAAGCAACCACAGCCTTTGACGCCCTCAAATAAGCTATGGTAACTCTTCCAGTGTTGTTACTTCTGAACTTTGATTACCTTTTGTTATCGAGACTGATGCTTCAGGGACGGGATTGGGAGTGGTGCTTATGCAAGAACAGTGTTCGGTAGCTTATTTCAATCAAGCTCTATCGGCTAGGGCCTAAGGGAAGTCCATCTACGAATGGGAGCTTATGGAAATCGTATTCTCTATCAAAAAATGGAGGCCATATTTGTTAGGGCATAAATTTATGGTAATTTATGATCAAAAGGCACTCAAATTTTTGTTGGAACAAAGGGAAGTTCAACCTCAGTTTCAGAGGTGGCTGACTAAGCCGTTGGGGTACGATTTTGAAATTTTGTATCAGTTGGGGCTCAACAATAAGGCAGTCCACTGTCCCGAAAGCCTCAAGTGGCAGAATTAATATCTATATTGGTTCTTTCCCTGATTGACACCCAGAAGGTCCAGCAAGAAGTGGTAAAGGGTGAAGAGTTACAATGAGTTGGGAAAAAATTGGAAGAAGACCCAACAAACATGGCTAAATTCTCGTTAGAGCAAGGAATTCTATTATATAAAAAATATGTTGGTTTTATCTCAAGAGTCCACCTATATTCTGACACTACTAACCACCTTCCATAACTTAGTCCTTGGAGGACATCCCGGATATTTACGAACCTACAAAAGGATAGCAGGAGAACTATACTGGAAAGGGATGAAGGAAGACGTTAAAAAGCATGTGTCTGAATGTGTGATATGCCAGAGGAATAAAAGAAGTGACCCCTACCAGATTACGATAACCCTTACTAATCCTCAATCAAGTTTGGGAGGATATCTCAATGAACTTTGTGGAGGGATTACCCAAGTCCCATGGAAAGGATTCACTGTTTGTAGTGGTAGATCGACTAAGTAAATAAGCTCATTTTATTCCTCTAACCCATCTAAACACGACCAAGAAGATAGCTAAAGTATTCATTTGGGAAGTGGTGCGCCACCATGGATTTCCCCGCTCCATTGTCTCAGATCAAGACAAGATCTTCATGAGTAATTTCTGGGTTGAACTTTATGCAATACATGGAGTGGCCTTGAAGAGAAGCACGATCTTCTACCCCCAGACGGATGGGCAAATAGAGAGGGTTAACCGATGCATAGAGACATACCTTTGTTGCTTTTGTAATGAACAACCGAGACAATGGTACAAATCTATTCCTTGGGCTGAATATTGGTATAATACAACTTTCCATGCCTCTATAAAACCCACACCGTACATAGTGGTCTTTGGTCTATCGATTCCTCCCTTGTCGTATGGAGATAGGAAAATGTCTAATAATACCCTGGGGCAACAATTCTTGGAACATGATTGGGCCTTGGTGGCTTTAAAAGAACATCTGGCTGTGGCACATAAATTAATGAAGAGGTATACTGATCAACACCGCAAAGAGGCTTAATTTGAAAATGGGGAGTTGGTATTCCTGAAACTCCGACCCTATAGGCAATGTATACTGGCACAACGAAGATGTGAGAAACTAGCTCCTACATTCTATGGGCCATATAAGTTGTTGGACAAGATCAGATCAGTAGCTTATAAATTGAAATTGCCAGCAGATACCAATATTCATGACGTCTTCCATGTCTCTCAGTTGAAATGGTGCTTTGGCAAGGCAACACAGGTGCAAAACCAGTCACAAGACTTATTAGACGATTTCAAACTACAAATGACGCTAGAAACGATATTAGGAGTGTGCTGGAACACCGAGTTTTTTAGAGAGAAATGGTTGGTTAAATGGAAGAATTACCCAGAAAGTGAAACTACTTGGGAAGGAGTGGCTAAAATGAAGATGCAATATCCTCACTTCCACCTTAAGGACAAGGTGACTGAAAAACCGGGGGGAGGGGGGAGGGTATTGTAAGGCCCAAATTATAAATACTTATAAATGTAGAGGTAGGAAAGGTAATAATTGGGAAATGAAGGATTGAGATGAAATGTAATTGTTGTTAGTTAAAGGTGGGGACTAGCTGAAGGAGGAGTTTAAGAAGGGGTTATGCCTGTAGGTGTAGGGGAATTTTCGGGTAGTGAGCGAGTTGCTTGGTGGAGAGGATTTTCTAGCCCTCTTGAATGTGCTAGAGGTGAGGGTATCTTTTGCTATTGTTTGCTTTCTATTTATAGACTGATGATCACCTTCATCTTGTAATTTTCCCTTGAAGTTCATAAATAATACATATCACAGTATTGCTCTGTTCTTGAGAGAACTGTTGGAGATTTATTTGCAGGGGTAGATTCCTAACACATATCTAACAAATAAACTTCTAATTCAACAACATGCAAGTCATCCAAGAAACATCACCTTGAATTTAGAAAATAGATTCAAACAACAAAAAAATAATTTTTAAAAAATAATAAAATCAAGGTTAAGCTATCAAAATGTATATGTCTTCATACTTTATAAAGAAAAACCAAACAAATACATCTTTAGATGCATATATTCTCAAAAAGAAAAAAAAGGCTATAAGCATATAAATTAACAAATCGCTAAAAACACAAGTTTAAACGTATCAGATTTAGCTTCCTAAGCATCATTCCCCTCATAATAAAGTGGGAAACTACTCAAAACCTAGTACAAATATCATTCGTAATACCCCCAAACTGATTCACTAGATCCTAATCAACAACATGAAACATATAAATACAAGCAAATCTTGATATAACTAGCTAATAAGCATGACCTAGTCAATAAAAAAAACAAAACAAAACAAAAACAAAAACAAAAAGGAAAACAAAACTTGAACATTCAACACAATGACAACAAAAAATTTCCCATTTTGGGCAAGCAACAACAAATTAGGGTTTCAAGGTTAGGTTAGGCTCATTGTCGAGTCAAATGAGTCAAGGAGCATTTGGCATGCCCATTCATCAAATGGAGAGGCTCGACGTTGACCAGGCTAAGGTTGAGCTGGTTAGTTTGGGCATTTGTCCCAAAGTCTCCTCTTCCTTAGGCCTAAATGGGTCGAGTGCATGGCCCATTCATTGGTTTAAAAGTATGCAAACTTGCTTAAAGTCGATTATGCCATCTAGTCCAAATCTCTACCCATAACACATGATATCAACAAAAATTATCATAACATAAGTGGGCATACGTGAACTTTGGTTGCTAAATCAGATAAAAAATTGAAATAAAAAAGAAAGACCCTTGCAAGACGTGATTGTATGGGATCAAATTGAGGGGGATTCATACAATCCCTGAATCCCAGCCAAATTCGAAATTATTACAACATTTGAAAGTTCTGGAGTTTTATTGAAGCAAAAAATAAAGTTCCAGGGTATGTTCTACCATCTAACCAAAAATATTTTTCAAACTCTAGGAACCAACTAGAAATCAAATACAAACCTCAAAGTCCAAACATGCCATTTTTGAAATCACAAGTACCTAAACACAAACTAAATTCAAATCTTAAATGTAATTGTTAGAAATAGCACAAAAAGTTTTTCACCTTTCACAAATAATACATTTTTTGGTAAATTATTTTAATGGATTGTCCTTGTGCCATCTTGGCTAGGATCAATACCGAGATCAAAACAAAACTTAACTTCTTTTGATGGCATGTTTGAACCATAAATTCTATGCTTTCTCAAGGCAATCCCAACCAGGACGACGACCACGAAAGAACAAGACTTTTGCTAATAAATTTTGATTGAAAAGTAACAACATCTGCAGTCATTATGAAATTTCAAAAACATCAAAAGCAATGAGAGATGGCTCCAGGACAAACCATTAAAAAAATTGATCAAAAAAGGTGTTATTTGTGAAAGTTGAAATTTTTTTTATGCTATTTCTGACAGTTATCCCAAATCTAAGAATGTTGGGTTTTGCAAATCCCAGAGGTTAAAAGTGTATTTTATTATTAAAAAAGAAGAAAAAGAACTAGTTCTAAGAAAAATACAGGTAAATTTTGAGAAATGGTCAGAGTGCATCAACAACAAGATATATAAGAATATGCCTCCATACTTTAGTTAGAAAGATTACTATTTTGCAAAAGAAACAAAAGTTCACTTTGCAGCACATCTCATAAATTGGCCATTCCAATTGAATCATTGTACACTCCAAAGGAAACATTTCTCATCACCTATGGATAAAAGGAGCTATTGGTTATGGCTCCTTCGGTTGATTGTAGCTTCATAGTCAATAACCAACCCCTCATACAAAAAAGAAGAAAAGAACTAGTTGAAAGAAAAATACAGGTAAATTTTGATAAATGGTCATAAAGTACATCAACAACAAGATATATAAGAATATGCCTCCATACTAAGGTTAGAAAGATTACTATTTTGCAAAAGAAACAAAAGTTCACTTTCCAGCATATCTCAAAAATTGTCCATTCCAATTGAATCAGTGTACACTCCAAAGGAAACATTTCTCATCACCTGTCACCATAAAAGGAGCTATTGGTTATGGCTCCTTCGGTTGATTGTAGCTTCATTGTCGATAACCAACCCCTCATCCAAAATCCAATCAGTTGCCATATGTATGTCGATCATAACAAGTCCTGTGATCTTTTGCTAGATAGAGAAAACTTCATTGGTTGAACAAACCTCAAGTTCAAAATCTTGATCAGCGTCCTTGGAGCCTCGATTCCAATCGCGTCTCGGAAAGGAATGACAGATGTATCATTGTTGCGTCTTCTCTCATGTACAATCCTACACAATGGGCTCTACACTCTCCTCCTCTACGGAGATTCTCTGTGCATCAAGTTTTGTTTTGTTGGCAATGGTATTCGATATGGCTTTCGGTAGCCAGAAGCCGGGTCTCTCGAGGAATGGTGCACGATCAAGAACCAACGGTTCCCTCAATGTTACTTCCATCCCATCGTATATCCACAATGTCAAGCTTGCTTCACCTTTGAGACCTAAAGAAAACCAGCCTAAACCTGCTATTGAAATATCAATGCTATTGACAACCCAACTCGTGCCAGAAATTTTGACCTCTCTCTCTTCCCATTTGCCTATTTCAGAAGCACGGTCGATGCCAATGGGCGGCTATAAGAAACAAGAAAAGTAAATATTGATCAACTGGCAATCATAAAATACTTTATTTTCCTTTCCTTCCACCTAATATAGCTATGTCTAGGAGTGCTTTCAGGACCAAAATCACATCGTTCATGTTTGAAATAGAGTGCTTTCAAGTACTTTTTACTTGCTTCTTTATGCATATTTGTATAACAAAGAATATCTTGCATTGTTCGATAGAATATGATAATTACGATTATATGGTATTACTTATTGTAATAAAAGAAGTAAGTTTGTTAAAGATCACTTTTATCATATTCAAAATCACTCTAAAACATACTTTAATTATCCAAAATCAATTTTCCCCTCCCTCCCTTACTTGATCAATGCAATTTTTTAGGAGATGAATGTTAGTTGTTTTAGATATTGATATGCAGTGAACTAAAATAATTGAAGAGAAATGGCATAAGGTGGATTAGATAATACGTTAGCAAGGACAGATATCCCAGAGAAACTAATAATGGAGATAAATACATTATAGGAGACACTCTAGAAACAACAACATTTCTTTTGTGAAATGGAACTGAGTGAAACAAAGCCATTACCTGCAACCTTGTACCAGCATGTTTCTTCCATATCTCATCAGCATTTTCAATCTTCCCCAAGTGAAGAGAAACATTTGGTGATGTCCAAACTGTAACATATATTGTCTCTACTGAAGCTTGGTTAAGGTCAAGTCTTACCAAACCACCAACATGTACAGCCTGCCCTACCTGCCCAATATTGTTAATTATAATTAGGGTCCAACAGCATCCTCATATCTCGTGAACAGCCACGTTAACCAAGTCTCTGTATAATTTGATGCTTGTCCACCATTTGCATACACCAGTACAAATTAGTCAAGTGAATTGTTGAAACTAACTAGCCACAGGCAAGAAAAATGTGTAAGGTGACTAATTTTTGTTGGCTATTCCCTTTATTTCAAAAATACCATTATTGTATCAAAAGTTGCAATATACCCTTAAACTTTCATAAAGGTTTCAAAACTACCTTTGGAGTAGAAATTTGTAAGAAGGTTAGACAAAAAAATGGGACTTGGAATGGTGCCGCTGTGACCCAATATGAAAATTGGGACCTAAATAGCACTACACCATTCGTCAATGTCATCACCACACCCATTTTAGGTTCTAATTTCCATCCAAATTCAAAAGGATTTTCTTCATGAATGGTAGTTCTAAAATAATTACGAAAGGTCCAAAGTAATATTATAACTTTTGAAAGAATATGGCTATTTTTTAAACAGAATGAGCAAAGTTCAGGAGTTCTTTTTTTTTTTTTTTTTTAAATTTTAATTTAATCATTTTTATTTGCATGCAAAATGAAGGCCTATCAACTATTTTGAAGCAGTAACTACAATCCATCTTGGCAAACTGACTAACTATATCAGAATACACTACTACAACTGTAGTATGATATCAGTTTACTCATTTTTCCCATAAAGTTTTCTATGGAAATTCTAATAGAAGTGCATGGTATGCCATGAGCTTAGTGAAGAAGAAAACTACGAGTCACATTTGCAAGGGATGTAATGACGAACAGAATGTCAAAATAATGACAAGAGAAAAATGATTCCAATTAATGCAGATGAATCATTAACAAGCAAGAAAAAATAGCATTCTTCAATTGAGGGTCGCTTAATTGATCCTCCGAAATAAGTGCAGTATAATATAGTAGATTCTTAAATATTTAGCATGCTATCATTTAGAACTCAACGTGGACTTAAAATCTCTGTCAAAATATGGGTTAAGCTATTAGATCATAAATATCACTAGTTAAGTACTAAAGGGATATAGTCACCTAGATGATAGAATAAATCCATGCTTTCATTGAAAACAGGTATAAATATATTCATATTCATAAAAACATAACTTGCCTTCACTCTGTAAGTCCTTGGTTGGAGCTCCTTTCGGATTTCGACCATCTTCTGTTCTTCCCTATTCAATCTCATGGAAACTAGATAAGGATGTAGAAGCCCAGGAGTGTCAAATAACTTTGCCTTGGCTGACAAAATCCCCGCAATTCTCAAGATCCCGAGCGTAGTTCCAGGAATTGGAGCCTCTGTAAGCTTTGTCACTTTAGCCCTTTCTTTTTTTGCTAATGCGTTAATGAGAGTAGACTTTCCAGCATTCTGAGCACCAATAACCCACACATTTCCTCGTGGACCAGCCAATTCTTTGATGAAGGACAATAGATTTCTCACGCCAACATCTTTACGAGAACTAACCAAATAAACACCAGTTAATTTAGGTGCACCCGCAGCCTTAGCACGGTGTCGAACCCATCTATCCAGTCTTGTGGGTGAAATCTGTGATGGGAGGAGGTCAACCTTTGTAGCCACAAGTACAAGCTTTGGCAACTTTTTACTCATCTTGGGGTCATTCTTATTCCCTTCCAAAGTCTTAAACAATGATTTTGCCGCACGCTTCGGGAAAGAACCATCGAAATCAACACAATCAACAACCATAACAACAACATTATTCAAATTTGATGTGGATTTCATCAAACGGTTGGCTATCAATCTATCAAAATCAAAATCAGGTATCAAGTTCTCAGCAGCCTGATTCTTCACCTGTCCATAATTCCTCAATGAATGGCACCTTGCACAAACGGTTACCTCTTCTATCTCTTTCTGAGCTTCTCTAGCTCTCCTCTTCTTTTCTGACTTGGATATTCTCTTCTTCTCAGCTCTCTTCACTGTTTCCTCTGTAATGTTTCCATATCCCACATCAGCAGGAGCAAAACCATCCAATTCCAAATCATTTTCTTCTTCCTCCATGAGCTTAGCCTCCCATTCATCTGAATCCCAATCAAGTCCATCCCCAATTTCTTCTTCATCACTACTTTCTTCTTCATCCACGACATGATCATCTGCCACTCCAAGAAAATCATCTTCCACATCCTCCCCAGCTTCCATTGGCTCTGTGAGTGAAACCTTCCTTTTCTGATAATACCCAAGAAGATTTGGATCCTCATCTTGCATAAAAACTCCACAGCCAGGACATACATCTCCATTTTGCTCATCCTCATCTCTTCCCTCACTCAGAACAGGATTTTTTGTTCTGGCTTTTCCATGAACCTTAGTACTTGTGTGAACAATTAGTTGGGATTTCACGGCTAAGCTAATGGGTTGAGTTTGATTTTTGTGGGCAGTTCCTTGTCTATTGAGGCCTACGAATAAGAGGGGTTTTCGTTTACTCTATGAATCAGAGTGTAAAGGAAAATGCAGGGAAAGGGGGAATTTACCTGGAAAGAAAGGAGGTCGTGTTCGTATGTTGAGTCGATGACAGAAATTATTGTGGGGGAGTTTCAAATTGAGCTCCATCGCAGATAATAAAATTGCCATTTCTTAGAACACAGTAGTTCTAGAATGAAGATGGGAAATTGGCAAAGATAAGTAAAACACACCGAGGGCTAACAAAGACATTTGGGTTTACTTCACAAAGAAATGGAGGATTTTTTTTCCCAACGGAACAAAATGTGATGATTGAAAAAAAATAAAATAAAATAAAATAAAATAAAATAAAATAAAATAAATAATAAATAAAATAAAAAAATGAAAAAAATGAAAAAAAAATGAAAATGAAAATGACCATTTTACCCGAGTTGGTTTGAGTTAGTTTTGTATATTTGTCGAAAAACTTTTCTTGTTTTCTCTTTCACTCAAAGGTTTCCGATAACTCCACAAAAAAAATAAAATAAAATAAAAAATATGTTTAATGTTAAAGAAAAGAATTTCATTAAACCATTATGGGGTTGGTCTAGTGATAAATATGAAACATCCTCTACGAGTTTTCTTGGTCGATGAGAGTATAAGTTGGCCTGAATACTCATGTATATATATATATATATAAAAATTATTAGTATTGTGGGTGGATTCTGGAATCAAGGATAAAATGAATAACGAACAACAAATGAAGAACCCGAAACTCACTTTTCCTTGTTGAATCTCGACCCGAACTCTTTTGAACCACCACTAGAGCTGACCTACTATCCTCTGGACTCAGAATTGGGTTGTGGGACCCGTGGATGAAGAACCCGAGAGAGAGAAAGAGATGGAAAAGAAGATGGAATTTTGAGTTGGGTTTGGGTTTCTAATTTTTCTCCAAAGTAGTGATTTTTCAAGCCCAAATTTAGAAAACAATTTTGGCAAAATGGCAAAAGATTTTTCATCCAAATTGAAAGCCCAATTTATAGAAAAAAGTCATGCAACAATTGCATGAAACAAATCCATAAAAACCCAACACCTAGAATCCACTATCTAAGTGAGCTTAATGTCTTATACTAGAATCCACTATCTAAGTGAGCTTAATGTCTTCACTATAAGGCAACACCTAGCCCACTATTTTGTTAGTGGAATTATCCAACAAAAGTTTGGATTTTTCCACTAACTTTAGTCAAAGGGCAAAATAGTCATTTTGTCAAAGTCAAATTTTGACCAAAAAGTCAACATTTTGACTTTATATGATTTTTTTCGTGTTGACTAATTTTGACCTCCCGAGTATGAATCCGCATTCATTTTCTCGAAATTCAAATCACATTTGAGTATAAGGTTGGTCAAAGTTTGATTTTTCAAGTTAAAAGTCAACTCTTTGACTTTTTACATCTTTGACCATTTCCATTATTTCCGAGCTTCCGAATATGAACGTATTCATATTCTTGATATTTAAATCACATTTAAATATTAAAGTTGTATCTCTAAATTAAAAAACCGATCACTATATCACATATACTTGTCGGTTTATCTCTCTTCACCTAATTCGAACAATTCGAATTATTGTATCATACTGTTCTAAGTTTATTCCATATAAGCTAGTAGGGGAACCTAATGAACCTATAGATCATGGGCTCCAACAATCCGAGATTAACTAGCTAAACTTTTTAGACGGAGCTAATCAACATTCATTAACTAACGGGTCATTCCATTATAGTCCCGTAGTTGTACTCCCCTCACTATAGATATATTTATGTCCATTTGATATAACCATGATTAGTAAGTTAATCCTTCACAGGTTGTTCGTAATCTCGGTTGGGTCATAAAAACCGTTTTACCCCCGAGACTACATCTTATTTCTTAAGTTTCACTGATCCTCTAATGAACAATTGGTTTAAGGTCCAACCTATAAACCGAACCCCTCTTGGACCAATGAGAGGGTGTGGCCCCTTGTTCAAGACCTAGATTCAATACTAAAGGGAACAACCTATCTACTATCCCTATAACGGGTAGGAGTGAATTTCGTCTTGCACCCTATGTTCCCAACTATCCACCTAATCTTACCTCTGAAATGTGAGGCTTATTGGGCCAGCGATAATGAACTGCCCTCACCTATGTAGATCTAAGGATAATTCCGAGTGAACAGGAGTTCATAGTTAGCTCAGGATTAAGATTAAGTTACCTAGGTCATCAATTAACGAAATAGCCAGTTTTATACATAAAACGACATTTAGAACGTAAAAAGTGACTATTTCATGGTTCAGTCTTATGTAAACTCTTTACATAGGATGCCCCCACTTTAATGTCTCCACATGAACGATTTAGGATTACATCGCTTGTACTAACTACAAAATGGGCCGCATCCATAGTGTCCCCAGAATAAGGCGCCCAACCTTATTCATATACTATAGACCATTTTGGCTATATATTTGAACTTGATCCACATTTATGTCACTACATAAAGTTCAAACTACATTAAATAACTCAGGACCTTAGTTTATTGGATTCAAGATTACAATTTCAATAACAATTTTATCGAAAAATAAAATAAATATGTTTATTAATTTACAAACTACTAGTTTTAGGACATAAAATCCAACAAACTCCCACTTGGACTAAAACTCCTAGTGGAGTATCACAATGTTGAATTTAAGTGAGAAACGTATGAGTACAATAAACACATGAATACAATAAACAAGGGCATATACCCAAAAGTTCTTCCACTTGTCCTAGTTTACAAACTTCGTAGACCTAGACTCTGTAGGTGACCTTCAAACACTTTAGCCGTGAGGTCCTTTGTAAAAGGATCAACAATGTTTTGTTCAAAAGATATCTGGGTTACTACAACGTCTCCACGATGTACAATCTCCCATATCAGATGGTATATTTGCGCTCAATATGCTTGCCATGCTTGTGGCTTCTTGGTTCTCTTGAATTTGCAACTCCACCATTATTATCACAATATAGGGTGATAGGCAGATGCATATTTGGAACAATTTCCAAATCTGTTAAGAATTCCTCAACCATACTACTTCCTTTGCTACTTCACATGCAGCTACGTATTCAGCTTCCATTGTGGAGTCTGCAATACAATTTTGCTTCACACTTCTCCATATTACTGCTCCTCCATTCAGAATGAACACCGATCCCAATGTAGATTTTCTTGCATCTTTATCGGTTTGAAAATCAGAGTCAGTGTATCCAGTAAGGGTCAAATCCTTAGTACCATACAGGAGTATGTAGTCCCTCGTTCTCCTAAGATAATTGAGGATATTCTTAACGGAAGTCCAATTATCTTATCCAAGATTGGACTGATACCTACTGACTATCCCTATTGCGTAGCATATGTCATGTCTAGTACATAACATTGCATACATCAGGCTCCCTACTGCGGAAGCATAGGGAATGCGTCTCATATCCTAAACCTCTTGAGGTGTCTTAGGACATTGATCCTTTGACAAATGAATTCCATATCTGTAAGGTAACAGTCCTTTATTGGAATTATGCATCTTATACCTAGACAACATTTTGTCTATATAAGTTGCTTAAGACATGGCTAGTATTCTTTTTTTGTGGTTCCGAATAATCTGAATCCCAAGAACATACTGCGCATTTCCCAAATCTTTCATTTGGAATTGTGTTGCTAGCCATTTCTTGATGTCAGTTAGGTAACCCAATTAGTAGATTATCGTCAACATATAAAACTAAGAACGCTAAAGTAGAATTGACGATCTTCTTGTACACACAAGGCTCGTTAACATTATTTTCAAAGCCATAAGATTTGATCGCAGTATCAAATCTTATATTCCAAGATTTAGAAGCTTGTTTGAACCCATAAATGGATTTTTGAAGCTTATAAACCTTTTGTTCTTGACCCTGTGCAATAAACCCCTCTGGTTGAGCCATATAGGTACTCTCTTCAAGATCGTGGTTTAGAAAGGCTGTCTTGACATCCATCTGCCAAATTTCATAGTCATAAAAGGTGACAATGGATAAGAGTATTCTAATCGACTTAAGCATGGCAATGGGAGAGAAAGTTTCTTCATAGTCCATTCCCTCTCTCTGGGTATAACCCTTTGCCACAAGTCGAGTCTTAAAAGTCTGTACTTTACCGGCTTGGTCTCGTTTTCCCTTGTAGATCCACTTACAACCAATTGGTTTTCCATCATTTGGTTGATCTACAAGTTTCCAGACAGAATTGAAGTACATAGACTTCATTTCGAGGTCCATGGCTTTGACCCACTGATCACGGTCCAAATCTTTCATCACTTTTTTATAGGTCGATGGATCCTCTATGCTATCATCAGGTATGATGACTTGTGTTTCTGTTAAATCCAAGTAATGGTCAGGCTGATGAACAACCCTCTCACTATGTCGAGGCATTCTCAACTCTTGAGAAGGATGTGACTGACCAGATGTATTAGTTTTATCTACTACTTTAGTAGATGAATTAGCTCTATCTGTAGCGTTTTTGAAAATTTCATTCAATACTAGTCTACTGCGAGGTTGATGGCTTCTTATGTGGCCTTCCTCTAAGAATGTGGCATTTGTCGATACAAATACCTTATTCTCTTGAGGATCGTAAAATAGACCACCTTTTGTTTCTTTTGGATAACCTACAAATAGGCATAGTTTTGAACGACGTTCTAATTTTTTAGGATTTTTCACCAACACGTGTGTCGGGCATCCCCAAATTCTAAAGTGACGTAAACTACCTTTACGCCCTTTCTATAGCTCAGAAGGTGTTTCTGAAACAATTTTATAGGGAACGTTATTCAAAATATAGACACTAGTCACTAATGCATATCCCCAAAAGGAATCAGGTAACTTAGCAAAGCTCATCATTGAGTGAACCATGTCCAACAAGGTTCTGTTTCTTCTTTCAGATACACCGTTCTGCTCAGGCATATTAGGTGCAGAAAGTTGTGACTTGATTCCGTGTTCTATCATATAGTCCTGGAATCTTAAGTCCATGTACTCCCCACCTCGATCTGATCATAGTATCTTAATTGTTTTACCTAACTGGTTCTCAACCTCAGCCTTATATTCTTTAAACTTTTCAAAAGAATCAGACTTGTGATGCATTAGGTAAACATGACCATACCTTGAATAATCATCAATAAAACTGATGAAATATTCACACCCACTTCAATCTTTGACATTCATCGGTCCACAGAGGTCCGAATGTACGAGCTCTAAGGGTATTGTGGCTCTGAGACCTTTTCCAGTAAAAGATCTCTTAGTCATTTTTCCTTCAAGACAAGACTCACATGGAGGTAAAGAATTGTCTTCTAACGGATTTAGGAGTCCATTATTAACAAATCTCTCAATCATTTTGAGATTTATGTGGCCAAGTCTTAAGTGCCATAGATAGGCATTAGAAGAAACTTTTTGTCTTTTATTCTGAGTTTCAGCTGTTCTAAACATCTCAGTATTTAAGACAAATTTTGCTTTAGTTTGTCTTAACTTATATAAGTTGTTTTCAAGTATAGCAGAACAAATTTGAATACCTTTTCTAAAAATGAACACTTCATTAACTTCAAAATATATTTTATACATTTGTTTCAATATACATGTGATAGATATTAAATTCCGTCTCATTTAGGATCATACAAAACATCTTTAAGTATGATATATCTATCGTTGAAAAACAACTTCAAGTCTCCCACTGCTTCGGCCGAGACAACCTCTCATGTTCCAACCTTGAAGGTGATCTCGCCTTCTTCAAGCTTTTTCCAAGATCTAGTTTCCTGAAAAGAGAAGCATATGATTAGTAGCTTCTGAATCCAATATCTAGGTTGAGGTATCATACTCCACTAAACATGTTTCAGCAACTAGTAAATCATATTTACCTTGTGCTTCTTTCGAGGCAGGGGTCTGAGGACATTCCTCAGTTAAGACAAATCTCAGTCATTTATTGCTAGTGTTGAATTCAGATTTGTTTTCCATGTTGAGTAGTTGTCGCCATTAAGTTTTTCAGAAGCTAATAGTTGAACTAAAGAGCTAGACATGCTGGAAGGAAAAAAATATCCTTTTTAGTATAAAACATTAATCTTTTAAATCCATCAAGTTTAGCAAAGAAAAAAAAACTAATAATGAACCTTTCATTATTATATTTTGCACGATATTTCAAAAGTTTAGAGTAACCTCCACCGAAGGGCAGTCGATTATTCCTCTTTTGAACCAAGACTATCTTGACTAGATACTATCACCAAAATAACTCTTATTCCTATAGTAACTCAGTTATCGCTACTTTGGTCAAGATTTTACTAACACTTAGTAATTCTCGTAAGTGTGACCCTCCATTTTCAGACCTCAAAGATCGGAATCATTATGCTCCCAAAGTTGGAAAGACAAGAATGAAAATGGACCTGAGAGACCCTATCAATTTCTAGAGTTTTCGGAGTTCCGAATCCTATAATATAGACCTCCGATTGGTAAGGTCGCTCCAGGGCAGACATGCAGGCGCAGTATAGGAATCTCACGGTGCGACCTAGTGGAAGAGACCGTAGGACGTGTTGACACACTTCCTTCTCCCACTTACTATGAATAACTTCCCCTATTCACCTTAGTATTGACTCATACAAACACTCTCTGAATGGAGTCTGCTCCCAGGGCGGCCCAAAGCCAAGTACGAATCTCACGGTGTGAACTCTTAGGGACGCTAGAGCTAAAAGTATATTACTTCTCTCCAGCTGAAGTGTTCTAGATGGTTAGGGTATAAAATACTTAGCGATAAATTTCGACTAACTAAACATATCCTAAGTCTAGGTGATTCATTCGAGTATAACTTTTATACTGAATTTTTAACCTACGATGTCTAGGTGATAAATTGTAAAACCCGAACCCTAATTACTTCAAGTAAGAGTAAGTAATGTGATGTCTTCTAATGAGCTAAATGAAGCCATGTGTTAGGAAGGGTAGAAGATGTAAGCAAGAAGAAATAGGCTTTTGGGTAGCTAAGTGTAAAAGTAGGTCAAAACTCGGCTAGGCTAAGGAAGGTCATGCTTGATGATAGAATGCATAATAAGCATATGAATGAGACCATGCCATCTAATGAGGTATGGTACTGAAGTAATATTGTGAGTGAAGTTAGCAAAAGGAAATTTACTAAATCCTAGCCCTTCATCACTAATAGTGGGCCAGGTGGCACAAAGAGAGTTCATGCTGGATTTTGGGTGGTAATATAAGCAACGAGTTCATTGGGTCGGTTTGGACAAACAACTTAGGCTATTTGTGTAATTTTAGTGGCATTCAAAAGCTCTATGTGTCTATTTTCTGTGGCTGGGCTGTTGAAAGGAAAACTCACCGGAATAAGCCGAAGGGGCAAAATAAAGACGAAGGGTTCGTTTCTCATGTGAATCTAGACCATCAGTTAAGAATTGAAGCTCCAGGATGAATTACGAAGTGTTTTAAGCTGAAACTTTGAGGAAATATTGTTAATTCAGTTATAAACAACCTTATTGAATGAAACTTTTTAAGATGAGGCCTGGAAATCGAGTTATATAGAACTGGAAATTGTTGAACAAGCAGGCAGCTACTTGAATTGGGGCCAATGATGAAGTTTTGAATCTCTAGATTAAATGACGAGGAATTTTGAGCTGAAATTTTAAGATAATGTTGTTACTTAATTCTAAACATGTTTGTAGAAGGAAGTTTCTTCAAAAGAGGGCTGGATTTTGAGTTATGAATTTTTTAAGTTGTAATAATGAAGCTGTGCATAAGTAGACAGCTGCTTGGGAAGAATAAGCAAACAACTCATATAGAGAAAGAGGATCTTGCTAATGAAGGAAATCTCACTAATTTTATGCTGAGGATCTCGCTCATGAAGGAAATCTCAGTAATTTTGTGATGAGGATCTCGCTCTAAAAAGGAATCTCGCTAGAAATTGAGCTGAATCTCACTGGTAAGGTTAGTATCGCTAGGATGACAGTTTGCCAGGAAAAGCTTGATCTCGCTCATGAGGATCTCGCTCATGAGGAGGATCTCGCTAGTAAAACTATCTTTGTTGATGAAAGTTCCTTTAGTAAATGAACTATTTGAGGTATTTTGCTAAGAATTCTGAGTAGTTTAACCGGGAATTATGTCCTTTCAGGCCAAGAAGAGCTAGGAGAGGCATATAACCCGTTAAGAGACCAATGAACTGTGAGTGACTATGTGATGACTTACTGTTTTAATGATTTAGAAACTATGATTTCTTGAAGATATTTCCAATGCTAAGTGTTTAAATGGATTGCCAAGCAACATATTTGTGAAACTGATTCTCATGTTAAGTAAAGCATGTTTTCCATGGAATTGACATGATTTAGATATGTTATCTTATCCAAATACTATCAATATATTTAAGTAACTCCATTTTTATGATGAACCAGTATGATGGATGGACTAGTATGATGATTTGAGCACTAAGCCTTAGTGTTTAACTAAATGTTTATGACAAATATTGAAGGTAAGGAAGGTATCCTTTCAACTAAATATTATTGACTAGTTATATGACGGATACTGAAGAACAATGAGAAGGTATCCTAAGGATACTAAAGGACAATGATAAGGTATCCTAGTCAAGTACCTAAGGTATGACGGTACTCAGTTATAACCACGTGCACGTAGGTAATACGACGTCGAGGGATTGAGCAAAAGGGTTCTCCCCGACCAAGGTTGACATTGAGGGTTAGATCTAATAGTTCACTCTTAACTAAGGATAAGAGCAGTCATATCTTCTCCTAGGCTAGAAGGATAGTTTGGAATTGCTAATGCTTATGAATGTTTATCAACGCATGATGTTACTAATGTATGAGTTTTCCAAGAATGTTTTCCATATCTAACGTATGGTAATAGTTTTTACAAGCTAGTTCAACATAATTTAAGTCAACTTATTTTACAAAGTATGAAGCATGCGTTAAGGTTAAAGCTAAGGTTGAATGAAGCTTGATGTACTATGTTTTAAATACCTAAGATTGTCAAAGTACATGCATTGGTATTCCTAAACATAATGAAAAGGGATACTAAAGGTAGAGAAGGTATCCTAAAGAGTTTTCTATGCTATATTCGAGAACTTGATAGTTTAAGTGAGCTAGATACTGAAGGTAACGAAGGTATTTGAATAAATGTACCTAAGGTGTTGACGGTACATAAAAAAATCCATGTGTCGTAGGTAGTTCCGAATGAGAGGCCGAAGTATGGGTCTCCTAGGCTATATACCAGCAAAAGGAGGCCGAAGTATGGGTCTCTTGGCCGGTAACAGACGTTGGGAGCTAGAGCGATGTATGCTCGTTCTCAACTAAGGAATAATGATGTTTAATGGTGGTTTAAAAGTTTTATATACACGTTTGCTTGGTATACTTTAGTTTCAGTATTATGGTTTCAAGCTTCCGGTTTTGAGCATGAGATTTATATTTTTATTAAGTCACTCACGGGGCTTCTGCTACTTCCTGCGAGAATGCATTCTAATGGTTTGTCATGTTCCTACTCCCTGCGATAATGGCCCAAGAAATTGGGTACGTAAAGGAATCCTTCTATAAGCCGGTTCGTAGCTCACGTTTTCAAATGTTTTATTTCAGGTAGCGGCCAGTTCCCAAAAGACTATTCTGTTGATGCTCTGCCACTCAAAGAAACAAGTGGAAGGAAGCGTAATTAAAGACCTATGTTAGTTAGTACACATGTGTCTGTCTAGTGACTAGATACTAGATGGGGCTCACTAAATTATAATATTCATGAATGAACAATGTTGCGAAATCCTGTAATGTAAATGTGTTAAGTTCTGAGTTAATATGTTGGTATATTGTTGATATGTATGTATTCAGGGTTTGAGTAAAGGTTAACAGGATAGTTAGGTAGTAAGTGCCAGCAAAAGGGTTGGTAACTGCTGCAGTCACCATTCTATTCAGATTTAGAGGGTAATCTGGGGTGGGATGTGACAAGTTGGTATTAGAGCAAAATATTTTGGGAAGAGAGAAGAAAATTTTATATATAAGTTTGAGTCTTGAGTTCTTAGCATGTGTACTACCTAAGTAAGAGGAAAATATGAAGTAAAAATGGCAAGCAGAGCAGGCTGACAGACAACGGGAACCCTGACCCTACCTTTAAGAAGTTCCGAGATTCGAGGGAATTCAAATGTTAGTGAACGGAGAGGTAAAGACCCGGTAAATCAGGAAACGACTTCTGACGGGGAGTCGAAGATTCCGCAAACAGAAACAGATCCTCAGTTAGAGGACAGAATATTTAACAAGATCGCCAAGAGGTTGGCGGAAAGTGTTGAATCCATTTTGGCGGATTCAGAAAGGAAGTACGGTATTGAGAATGACCTAATAGGAACTGATAAAGGACAGAGAGCTACAAGTTAGCATAGTGTAGGAAGGAAGAAGCCAAGACTTGTGGTTAGTATGGGTGATAGATCAAGGTTTTGGTATCCTACCAAGCTGGTAGCTAGTTCGGGTCAGAAACCTTTATGCACGAATTGTGGTAAGCATCATCGAGGGACATGTTATTAAGGGAAAAACGTATGTTTCCGGTACGGACAGGCAGGACATTTCAGGAATTCCCCAGCTAGGTCGAGGAGTTCAGATAGAACACGGAATGGCTTTACAGACGATAGATAAACCTAGTGGCTTAGGAGCCAAGGAAGGGATTCAAGAGAAGAAAAACGAGAAAGGAAGTAGGACGATCTCAGCGGCAGGGCAGTTTTGTATTCTCATTCTTATTAGTTTAATTCAAGTCTTTCATTATTCTTCATCCTACTTTTGTGTTTAGTTTCATTATGGTCTCTTTATCTTCTTTATTGGTTTGTTTTTATTTTCTTTTAACACGACCTAAATCTTTATTTGGGATTCAAATATGTAAATCATCCAGGGAAGGAGAAAAAAACCTTTCATGCATAAAAATAACTTTTTTTTTATTCAGTACAAAAGGTAACTTTACTCTCTATGACATGATTTGTTTTTATTGATTTTATTTTCATTATTATCAAGATTGATCACCTAGATTAGTAGACAAAAGTTGAAATTGATATTAAAAGAGTTAAATAAAACTTGGTTTTCATAAAAGTAATTTAGGAAATAGCTTAGTGTAAGACTTTATTTTTTTACCACACACATAAGAAAACCTTTAAGAACTTGAGTTGTGTTTTAATTATTTAAATTTGCAATAATCATAGATATATATGTTTAATGACTTAGGCTCCTAAAGATAATTCATAAATGGTTAAATAGGTATTGAATCCATTTCACCATAATTAAGTTTGAGGCAAAGTTGTAATTGCATGAAATGTTACAACTAATAGGTATAAGCATGTTTGAATCCCTTCTTTATTTTCATTACATTTTATTTCACAAACACAATTACCTCTCCACATTATTGTCGGTTATGTTCAATTGCTCTATTTAGGAAATATTGGTAGGAGGGGGAGGAGTGTTAGGTTTTATGTCAAAAAACTCGTGGTTTGTAAACATTAAACATATTTTATTTTGCAATAAAGATGTTATTGAGGTTTATTAATAAAATTGTTATTGAATATGTGAATATCACCTTTAAGAACCCTAAATCCAATAAACTAAGAACCACTGGCCATAGCATGAATTCTTGAACTATATGTAGACTCATAAAAGTGGATCAAGTTCAAGTATATAGCCAAAATGGTATATAATATAAAGATAAAATTGGGTACCTTATCTTGGGGACAATATGAATGTGGTCCACTTTATATGGATACAAATGATGTGATCCTGAATCGTTCGTGAGGAGACATGTGAGTAGGGGCATCCTATGCAGTGAGTTTGCATAAGACTGGACCACGAAGTAGTCACTTTTATTTTAGAACGGAATTTACTGTTAAGACTGACTATTTTAATTCGATGACCTAGGTAACTCGATCTTAATCTTGAGCTAACTATGAACTCTTGTTTATTTAGGATTATCCTTTAATCTGCATAGGTGAGAGTGGCCCAGGTTCTCTGACTCAATAAGCCCCTCATTTTAGGAGTAAGACCGGGTAGATAGATGGGGACATAGTCCTGGAAGATGAAATTCGCTCCTACCCGATTCTAGAGATAGTAGATAGGTTGTTCTCTTAAGTGCTAACTCTGGCTCTTGAACAAAGAGCCCCACCCATTTATTGACTCGAGAGAGACTCAATTTGGTGGTTGGACAACAAATCAATTGTCCATTAGATGATCATTAGAACTTAAGGAGCAAGATCTATTTATAGGGGATAAAATGGTAATTTTCGAACCAGTTGTACTTACGAACAACCTGCGAATGATCGAATTACTAATCATAGTTATATAAAGTGGATAAAAATATATCTAAAATGATGAAAATGCAACTACTGAGCTTTAGTAGAGTGTCCCGATAGTTAATAAATGTTGGTTAATTAGGTTAAAAAGTATAGCCAGTTAATCTCGGATCGTTGGAGCTCGTGATCTGTAGGTCCATTAGGTCTCCTTGCTAACTCATATTGGACTAGACCATAGGACAATGTAATAAGAGAACTTGAAATGTTCGAATTTGGATTGGGGAATAGAGTATTAATTATATATGATATAATTCGGAATAGGAATTCATGTTCGAAATTGGTGTTTATTATTAACTTAATATTTGATATTAAATGAATTTTATTAATTAAATTGTTTAATTAATTATTTAAAATTATTTTAAAAGAAGTTAATTTTATTTAAAATTAATTAGTTGAATTAATTTTATTTAAAATTAATTTTATTTAAAATTAAAATTTGAGTTTATAAAATTCAAATTTATAATTAAAATTCATTTTAAAATAGAAATTTTGAAATTCGTTATTTAAAATGAAATTGAGTTAGTAGGAAAATCCCATTTTTTTCCACTTACTTAAACACCTAAAATTCCACTTAATATTTGTTATTTGGTGTCAATTTCTTATGCAATTTGATTTCATGTATTTTTCTTTAAATAAGAGAAAAAATAATCATAAAAAAGTTCATGCAATTTGAGATTTTAAAGCCTATTTTTTATCTCTCAAAATTTCATGAATCAAAACTCACATACTCTCAAAATTCTCTTCACTCCCACCACAAATTAGATCCTACAATCTATTCTAAGGCCAGAGAATAACGAAAAAGCGGTAGTCCATAGAGTGTTTGTGATTAGAATTATTTAAAGGATTGGAACAATTTTGGGTTGCTTCAAGGGTTGTATCTCAAACATCTTTTTTTTTTCCTTTTTATGAACATATATGTTTAATCCATCAAACTCATTAAATTAGGGTGCTTATGTTCCCAATTACTTTCGCATGCACTTTTTTAATTATTACAATTGGAAATAGAGCATGATTTATGTATTCAATTTGCATTAATTTTAACTTGGAGGGTGTTAATTTATGTGATGAATGTTGTGGCAGCCGAAGTGAATAGATTATTAGGATTTTGACATCTTGTTTAATCTTCAATTCTATTGTAATTGTTGTAATTGTTCGCTTGTTTATGAGTTTTAATGTGTAACGAAAAGTCTGTAAATTTGTTAGAGTTAGTAGAGTTGATATTAGAACAGAAAATGAAAGCAGTTTTTTTTTTGCCTTGCAAACAGCTGGTTCAGTTGAACCATTTTTGTCCAATTCAACCCCTTTTTGGTGCCTTGGAGGTTTGATTCAGCCCTTTTTTGTGCCTCGGAGGTCCAGTTCAAGGGTTTTTTAGCTGGTTCAGGCCGATTCGAAGTGTTTGGGAGTGGTTCAGAATTGTCTCAGATTTTTTTTCTTTTTGTAATAACTTAGATGTTTTCTTCCTTAGGATGCCAAAATCGGTCCACTTTAGTGTGTGTTTAATTAATTATGCATTATGAATGTATGAGTTAATTAAATTGAATCTTACTTGTGCATTATGTCATGTAGATTTAAAATCCCACCATAGGAAAGCACGTTGCATGTATTGAAAGTTTGTTATAAGTGTTATAATATATAGTATGCATGTGTAAGATTTCATGAGATTTAATATAAGTTGTTATATTCAATTATGAAATGTAAGATGTATGTAATAGATTTTATCTAAGTTATAATTATTATAAAATGAACTAGACATTTAAAATCTATAACAAAGATAATTGCATGCTCACCTAGAATTAACAATGACAACTTGTTTTAGTAGTTAAAATAGGTCATTATCTTGTAAAACTTTCAATACAAACACACTCGGTAAGATCATGTCTAAGGTTGAAAATACTTAAGTTGATGGTTTACAGAACACCTGCTAACTAGGGATCGAGCCGGTTCTTGAGTTATGTTAATCCTGTTTTATGAGCACGCATGAGCAATGTGAGGTTTCAAAAGGTTTATCATTTTAGACATCATATGTTAAATCCAATATAAAAGTTATACTTGGATAAAAACTTAGACTTAGGTTGTATTTAATTAGTCGAAACATACCTAAGTAAACATATATTCAAATCGTCCAGAACACTATAGTGGGAAATAAATTATTTTTAGCTCTCATATCTTTAAGAGTTCATACCGTGAAGCAGCAAAAGAAGCAGTATGACTCAGAAAGTTCCTGGCAGATCTGGAAATAGTTCCTAATATGCACCTGCCTGTCACTCTCTATTGTGACAACAATGGAGTAGTTACAAATTCAAAGGAACCACGAAGCCATAAAAGAGGAAAACATATTGAGCAGAAGTACCATCTCATCAAGGAGATTGTAACGGAGGAGACATAATTGTCATCAAGATTGCTTCACAAGACAACTTAGCTGATCCGTTTACAAAAGCCCTCTCGGCTAAGGTGTTCAAGGGTCACCTAGTAGAACTAGGTCTACGAGTTTTGTGTAACTAGAGCAAGTGGGATAATTTATGGGTATTGTAATGCCCTAGTTTATTGTATTTGTATATTTTATTCTCTCCATGTAAACTCAACATTGTATATATTTGTATATATTGATCCACTGGAGTTTTAGTCCAAGTGGGAGTATTGTTGGGTTTTATGTCCTAAAAACTCACAGTTTGTAAAATGTTAAACATTTTCTATAATCAATAAACTTATTATTGATTTTATAAATTATATACATGAGAGTCTAAATCCAATAAACTAAGACCCATGACTATTACATGATTACTTGAACTTTATGTGGAGACATAAGAGTGGATCAGATTCGAGTAAATAAGTCAAAATGATCTATAGTACATGAATAAGGTTGGGTACCTTATTCTGGTAACACTATTGGATGCGGCCTACTCTGTAGTTGTTACAAAGAGTTGTAAAGTGCTACATATGATGTGATCCTAATTCATATATGTTATGACATGATGAGTGAAACATACTATGTAATGAGTTTGCATAAGATCGGACCAAGAAATAAGTCACTCTTACTTTATAACGTTGTTTACTGTATAAGACTGACTATTTCACTTAGATGACGTAGGTAACTCGATCTTAATCCTGAGCTAATTATGAACTCCTGTTTATTTGGGATTATCCTGAGATTTTCATAGGTGAGGGTTGGCTCAATAGTGCCGGCTCAATAAGCCTCCCATTTCAGTTGTAAGATCTAATAGATAGTTGGGGACATAGGGTGTTCACGCCTACCCGATTTAGGGATACGAGAAAGGTTGTTCTTTCAAGTACTGAATCCAGGTCTTGAACAAGGGGCCCCACCCTCTCACTGGGCTGAGAGAGTTTGGCTTAGCGATTGGATCACAAACCAGTTGTTCATTAGAGAAACTTGAGGAACAAGAAGTAATCTCGGGGGTAAAACAAATATTGACCCAGTCGTTATTACGAACAACTTGTGAAGGGTCGACTTACTGATTATGGTTAAATTATGTGGACATAATATATCTACAGTCAGGGGAGTGCAACTATGGGTTTTAATAGAGTGACCCATTAGTTAACGAATAGGGATTAATTTGGTCTAATGAGTTTAACCAATTAATCTCGGATCGTTGGAGCCCATGATTTGTAGGTCCACGAGGTCCCCCTACTAGCTCGTAAATGGATTAGCTCTAGCATGATAAATTAATTTGAAACGTTCAAATTAGAATTAATGGAATTAGTAATTATATGAGATATAATTACGTGTTTAATATTGAGAATTAAA
Organism: Benincasa hispida; assembly: GCF_027475165.1. NCBI lineage: Eukaryota > Viridiplantae > Streptophyta > Magnoliopsida > Cucurbitales > Cucurbitaceae > Benincasa > Benincasa hispida. Next base: position 57,951,624 of record NC_143481.1, on the reverse strand, counting down.
CGGAATAGGAGAATTTATATTAAAATATGATTTAAATATAGAAAGATGAATATGTGTAAAAATTAATTTAATATTTGATATTAAATTAATTAGTATTATTTAAAAATTAATTTATGAAACTAATTTTATAAAATTAATAAAATTTTCAGTTTTAAAATCAAATTTGATTTTGAAATCGGTTTTGATGGAAATTGAATAGTTGGTAACATGTACAAACATTATCCATCTTCTACTTACTCACACAAGATCCATCACCATTGCCTTCAATTAATCCAAGCATGAGCTGCACCTCATGTAGCTATCTTCCTTATATGGTGATTTGCAATATATTGAAGAGATTGGAGTGATTTTGAGGCATGCAATCGAGAGAATTTTAGTTGAAAATTCGTGGTAAAGAAGATGTTCTTCAACTAGATTGCTGCTGTGAGCACTTCTCAATAATCCCTTGATTCAAACTTGTTTTGATCCCCACACCTCAATCTAGAACACCAAGAGAATAATGGGAAAAATCTTGAGGTGGTCTGCAACAAGATTTGGAGAAGATTGCAGCTGGAGATCGAGCTTTGAAGAAGTTTTACAAAAGTATGTCCTGAAACTCACTTGTTTTTGCAAGAGCATGCTTTATATTTTGTCAAAATTAATGAATTAGAGTGCTTAATGATCCTTGTTGCTTCTGTTGTTGCTGATACAATCCTTCAAACTCCACCATGGAAGTTGAGTATGTAGCTACATGTGAAGCGGCAAAAGAGGTTATATGGCTTAGGAAGTTCTTAACCGATTTGGAAGTGGTTCCAAAGATGCATATGTCTATTACCCTATGTTGTGATAATAATGGAGCAATTGAAAATAAAACCTAGAAGCCATAAGCAAAGAAAGCACATTAACTGCAAATATCATCTCATCACATCGAGAAGATGTAGTCGTCTATCAGATAGCCTCAGCAGACAACATTGTTGATCCATTTACAAAGATCCTTATGTCTAAATTGTTTGAGGTTCACATAGTGAGTCTAGGACTACGAGTTATGTAAATCTAGGGCAATTGGAAGAAGTCATGGGTATATGATACCCTAGTTTATTGTATTTATGTTCTTTCTCTCACACTCAACATTGTATATATGTGACCTCACTTGAGTTTTAGTCCAAGTGCGAGTTTGTTAGGTTTTATGTTCTAAAACTCGTGATTTGTAAATATTAAATATATTATATTTTGCAATAAAGAAGTTGTTGAGGTTTCTCTAGTAAAATTGTTATTGAATATGTGAATTGCACCTTTAGGAACCCTAAATTCGATAAATTAAGAACCTCTGGCTATAACATGAATTTTTAAACTATATGTAGAGACATTAAAGTGGATCAAGTTCGAGTATAGCCAAAATGATCTATAATATAAGAATAGGGCTAGGTACCTTATTTTGGAGACACTATGGATACAATCCACTTTGTATTTGATATAAACAATGTGATCCTGAATCGTTCATGTGGAGACATGTGAGTAGAGGCATCCTATGCAATGAGTTTGCATAAGACAAGACCACAAAGTAGTCACTTTTACTTTATAATTTCGTTTATTGTTAAGACTGACTATTTCAATTCGATGACATAGGTAACTCGATCTTAATCCTAAGCTAACTATGAACTCTTATTTATTCAGGATTATCCTTTAATTTACATTAGTGAGAATGACTCATCATCGTCGACTCAATAAGCCTCCTATTTTAGGGGTAAGACTGGGTAGATAGTTGGGGACATAGTCTTGTAAGATGAAATTCGTTCCTACCTGATTCTAGGGATAGTAGATAGGTTATTCTCTTAAGTGTTGATTTCGGATCTTGAACAAAGGGCCCCACCCTCTTATTGACCTAAGAAGGCCTGGGTTTGGTGGTTGAACCACAAACTAATTGTTCATTAGAGGATTAGTGGGACCTAAGGAGTAAGATATATTTATAGGGGGTAAAATGTTAATTTTTGAACCAACTGTAATTACGAACAACCTGTGAATGATCAACTTACTGATCATGATTATATCAAGTGGACAGAAATATATCTACAGTGAAGAGAGTGCAACTACTGGGCTCTAGTAGAGTGTCGAGGTAGTTAACGAATATTGGTTAATTAGGTTAAAGAGTTTAGCTGATTAATCTTGGATGGTTAGAGCTCATACCGAACTAAACCATAGGACAATGTGATGAGAGAATTTGAAATATTCGAATTTCGGATTAAGGAATAGCGTATTGATTATATACAATATAATTAAATGTTTAATTGTTGAATTAAACAATAAAAAGAGTTGAAATGTTTAAATATGATTTAAATATTATACATAAATAGGGATTCATGTTTGGAATTGATGTTTATTATTAATTTAATATTTGACATTAAATTAATTCTATTAATTAAATTATTTAAAATTATTTTAAAAATTTAGTTTTATTTAAAACTAATGATTTGAATTAATTTGATTTAAAATTAAAATTTGAGTTTATGAAATTCATATTTAATTTTAAAATTCATTTTAAAATAGTATTTGTGAAATTCATTATTTAAAGTGAAATTGAGTTAATGGGAAAATCTCAAATTTTCCACTTACTTAAACACCTAAAATTCCACTAAATATTTTGTGATTTGGTAAATTTCTGATTGGATTTATTCTCTCTAAATAAGAGAAAAATTAATTGTAAAAAAGTTCATGCAATTTGAGATTTCATAGCCTATTTTTGATCTCTCAAAATTTCTTGAACCAAAACTCACACTCCCAAAATTCTATTCACTCTCATCACAAATTAGATCCCACAATTTGTTTTAAGGTCGAAGAATAGCGTGAAAAACTCTAGCTTCAAAGATTGGATCAAAATTCTATTCTACTTTGGTTCACGAAGTGTTCGAGATTAGAATTATTCAAAAGATTGGATCAATTTTGGATTACTTCAAAGGTTGTATCTCAAACCTCTCTTTTTCCATTTTATGAACATACATGCTTAATCCATCAAATTAATGAAATTAGAATGCTTATATTCCCCGTTACTTTCGCATGTACGTTTTTAACTTTTACAGGGATATATTGCATGAGGTAGAGAGAGAAAGTTAGATGGGCAGTACTTATTAGGGCTTCATTTTGAAGTCATTATTATAACATTTTAATTCTATGGTCAATATCTTAGCTTTGATGAGTCAATGCCCAACTTTATTTTTATATTTTCCGTAAAATAGAGAATATAGAGATTCAAACCATATATCATGATCACAAACATGTTCATATGTAAGTTGAGCTGTATTCGCTCAACTTTACTTTTACTTTTAGTACAATCTCCTTACTTTTTTCTTTAATAAATTGAAATTAAGCTGCACCAATTTCTCAAAATAGCCCAAATTGATTGTAAAAATCCAAATGAAAATGAAAACAATGGAATTAAGTTCAATAATTAATTTAACATAAAAAAATGCCAATCATCACCCAAATTACTTAACCGAAATGAAACATAAGATAAATTTCAGCTGACGAAAATTAACTACAGTTGAAAATATGAGGCGTTGCATAAACTAACTCCACCTAATTGACACAAAACTACACAATCCATTAGAAAATAAGTTAACTAGTTTTAAGACCATTTGGGGTGACAACAAGTCCCATTCGAATACAAATATGCTCAACTATCAGAATCCTACACAAAAGGGCCTACATGCTCAATTATGAGAGGGAAACCAAGATGAATTAATTCAAGATTTACAATTCCCACAACAAACCGAACACGAAATTTAGAACAAGCACTACAAGAAAATTTAGCCTTTTACGACGGTTGGAAAAATTAAAAACAAATGTATGATGTTGGCTTTTTTTTTTTTTTTTTTTTCTTTAATGTCGGTTTTAAACTGACATTAAAGTTATAGTTTAATGTTGGTTTTAAACCAACAATGTAGATATCCATTTATTTTTTTAGTAAAGTATCCACTCTCTTTCATTTATTTTCTCTAATAATTTTCTTCTCTCTCCTTTCTCACATCTCGTCTAACTTTCTTCTCTCTTCTTTCTCACTTCTCTCTTCCAAACCCTCTTGTTGCTTTTGACTTTATCACCTCCAAATCCTTACTGTTTGTCTATCGATCATGGGTGAAGAGTTTGTTGTGATCCGTCGATCGTCGATCGTGAGTGCAAGTCCGTTCGTTGTGCAGATCCGGCCTCCATTCGTCGATTGTGTTCGTCGATTCGGCTTCGTGTCCAGATCTAGCCTCCGTTTGTCGTGTAGATCCAAGCTCCATTCGTCGTGCAAATCCAACCTCCATTCATTAATCTAACCTCCATTTGTCGTCGATTTGGCCTTCATGTCATCGCTCATCGATTGTGGGTGTGGGTTCGTTCTGTCGTTTGGCCTCCATTTGTTGTGCATGTAGACTCGGTCCATTCGACGTTCACATGTCTACTTTGGTTTGGCCTCTGTTTGTCACTCATGCAAATTCAGATCTGTTGTGGTGTGCATTTGCCAGATCTGGTCATGGATTTTTTGGATTTAGTTGTCCATTATTTTGATTTTGAGGTATGAAACGCCTTCTCTCTTTTAGTAATTGATGCATAGTGTTTGGGTCCGAATCAATGTCGTTAATTCAACTCCAAACCGAAATAAAAATATTTATATATCACCAAAACCTGCATCTTATACTAATAAGTAGCATAAGCGACAAGTACGGGGTTGATCTACAGGGAGACATATGTCTAATCTTTTCTTAAGCTAAATTCAACTATAAAAGCGATAAAAACGGGAGGTTTTGATAAAACTAGGAACATACATGAAGTTAAAAGATAGAGGATAAATGTAAACAAATATTGGTCAATGTCATTTCTAGTTTAAGTTAGACATTCAATGCAATTTCTATTATTGATTTCTAGAAATTAATTATGCAATCAAATTATGTACACAATTACTCGCTTGATTCGACTAAGCTAGCCTCTACAATAGCGAATAACTAGCAAAAGTCTAATCAAGAAAGTGTCATAAATATTGATTAAAGTTGGAGTACCCAATTCTAATCAACCTATATGCTTCTAATCCTATTGGGTTCCGTAGCGACCATATAGAATAGAAAACACATGAATTACGTCCAAGGATTTAATTGTATCAATTAATTGTAAAGATAGCTATATTTAATTAACCAAATTTATCTTTGAATCTAGCAATTAATGTATTCTACGAGTAGTCATCAAATACACAATTAACTATTGCCACTTAGTAGATCTTAGCTAGACATTCTTATATATGAATGCATTCAAAGCAATATATTCAAGCAAGATTGTAGCAAAATTAAGAATCTTGGCTATACATGTTCAAAAGATAAAGATCCATAAACATGCTTTTGGAAGTTCAAATCGATCCAAAGAAGCATATATTCATATTGCAATTAATTAAAAAAGAGCAGAAAACTCAAGAAATATATAAAGAATTCTTGAACTAGAAATGAAATTGAAGAAATTACCTTATAAACTCATTGAAAAATCCATGAAGAATATCCAATTAATTGCTTACTCCAAAAATGAAACGAAAATCTAACCTAATTGAAATAGAATTACAGAGGAGATGAATAGATGTTGAGAGAAACTCGGGACTCCATGTAAAAATTCTACAACTCTTTGCTAAAAATGAAAGAAATCTTTTTTATATTCGCAGGTGTAGTGTCATGACGCTGCAACGCTATTATGCTAAAAGCCAAGAAGTGTTGGGTGAGGGTTAAAACGTTGGCGTGACACTTGGTTGCGCAAGGCGCGTACGCGCATCTCTGTCAAACTCCGTAGCATTGCGACACTCCTTGGCAGCATTGCAAAGCTGCTCTATTTGGCTGAATTAGGCTTGCTTCTATGTTTATGCATTTCTCAACGCTAGATGTAGGGTTGTGACACTGCCTCCAATAGCATTCTAGTAAATATTTTGACTGTCTTCAACTTTGTTTATTTTTTGGTCCTTTTTTATCCTTTTTAGCTCCAAACTTCTTGCAATGACTCCAAAATGCTCTTGGGACTAAAGTAAATAAACTCATAAAATCAAGGGATTTAATGATTAGAACATAGTTCTTTTTAAAATCTATCAGAAATACCCCGACTTAACTCTTGATCGTCCCGAGCAAGTCAAAACTAGAAGTATGCATTTAGTCAAGAAAAATACGAATCATTATTTGTTCATTCATTTATTTATTCAAATTGTCTATATGTTCACGTGACTTAAACAAAATTTTGATTTTCATATCTTTTCTCAACAATCTAAGAAGTATTGATACAAGTAAGCATTTAGAAATTTAAAATTTTACTAACAAAAGTTGAAACTTATTTTTTTAAAAGAAAAGGTCTTTTTCTAGAAAAGTCATAAAAGAATGGATTGCAAAGTTTTAGTTTATTTAAAGGTAAAAAAATAAGTAGAAAGGTGATATTTAACTCCCAGTTCCTCTTCGCCCTACACTGGCTCAGTTATCCATCTAAGATATACCAAAATTGCATTTGAGATGCGAAATTCTAAGACAATAGTTCCTTAAAAAAAAAAAAAAAAAAAACCCACGAACACAAAATTTAATTGGCATTTCTTTTACCTAGAGGGATAACTTTCACACTCACACTGTTAGGAACCTATCACATTTTTTTCGTGGTCCCTAACAAGGCAAGATGGAGGTAGCTCTTTTCACCTCTATCCATGCACTCACACACACATTAGTGAAAGTCGTGTTATTTTGAAAACTTACTTAATTAACATTTTTTTTATACTAGCAACTTTTTCTTTTCTTTTAGAAGGTCCTATTTTATCCTCTTTGTCTATATTTGCCACTCTAACAAGATTGTTGTCCTTATACCAAAAGTTTTCCTATCAGGGTGACAAAGAAAATCGAGTAGATATGATATTTTCAAAAATTTTAAGATTCTAAATAAATCTAAACGCTAAGTATTCATTTTTTTTTTTATGAAATGAAAAGGAAAATAAATTTTCTTTTGAAAAATGGTTTCAAAATATTGTTTGAAAATTTTAAGATGTCTAAAATTTTACTTGTATCTTGACTTAGTGTGTCATCAAAATTTCATTGATAAGAATTAAGAGATTATGTAAAAATCAAATGAGAACATAAAAACAAAATGAATAGATGAATGAATGTTGTGTTTACATGCATTAAATTAATTATGCATATAAGGAAAAATGAGTAAAGAGTCATTTTAAAAATCAAGAAATCATGGAATATCAAGAAATCAAAAGTTACGAAGGGGTCAGATTATAATCTTAGAGAATCGTAGTCTGAAAGAGTTAAACAACATGAAGCAGAAGTATCAAGGATCCATAAGCATTCTAATTCACTAATTTTGGCAAAAACTAAAGCATGCTCTTCTTAAAAAGTGGGTTTTCAGAACATACATTTGATGAACTCTCCAAGAAAACATCTGTTCAGCTACTGTCTTCACTTGATATCAACGTGAACCATCTTAAAGCCTTCCCTACTATGCTCTTGGAGCTTTAGGCAGAGTTGTGGGACTCAAGAATAGCTTGAAGATGTGAAGTAACAAGAAAAGCTTACAGCAGCCCGACTGAAGAAGACAGTTTCTTCTTCAGAAAATTTTCTCTCAAATTCTGTATATCTCCCTCTCCAACAACTCCAATCTTATTTATATATATTAGATGACCAAGAAAAGAGATGGAGTGCATAGTTTGCAGCTCATGCTTGGAGAATCAAAGTAGAGAAGATAATGGATTTTGTGTGAGTATAAAGATGATGGTAATGGAGAAAACTCATTTTCCATTTTGTGCAACCATGCAAACGATTTTCCATTTTCTTTTTAAAACATAAAATGATTTAAAACCATTTTAATTCAAAAATTTATTTTCTTAAATGAATTTCATAAATAATTTAATATTAAATATTAAATTAATTTTTGCACAATAATCATCTTTATATATTTAAATCATATTTAAATATTTATTCTATTATTTCGTTTAATTTGAACGTTTCAAATTAATTTCTCAAGCTACCTAGTACCCTAAAACTTATCCATTTATGAGCTAGTAGGGGGACCTTGCGGACCTACAGATCATTGGCTCCAACGATTCGAGATTAATCGGCTAAACTCATTAGTCCGATCTAAACCCCATTCGTTAACTAATGGGACACTTCACTATAGCCTATAGTTGAACTCCCCTCACTGTACATATATTATGTCCACTTAATAATCATAATCAGTAAGTCGATCCTTCACAGGTTGTTCGTAATCACAGTTAGGTCAAAAATACCGTTTTACTTCTATGACTACATCTTGTTCCTTAAATTCCTACTGATCCTCTAATGAACAATTCTGATTCATAATCTCTATGAATGATATCCTTTCTCTATCATGAGAAGGCAGGGCCCCGATTATTCAAGACCTGGAGTCAGTACTTAAGAGAACAACCTATCTGCTAACCCTAAATAGGGTAGGAGTGAATTCCATCTTGCAAGGCTATGTCCCCAGCTATTAATCCGATCTTATCCCCAAAATGGTAAGTTTATTGAGCAATGCTGTTGGACTACTCTCACCGTTTACAGATCAAAGGATAATATCGAACAAACAAGAGTTCATAGTTAGCTCAGGATTAAGATCGAGTTAACCTAGGTTATATAATAAATGAAATAGTCAGTTTTAACAATAAACGATTGTTATAAAGAAAAGTGACTATTTTTGTGGTCCAACCTTTATGCAAACTCATGGCTTAGGATGCCCTCACTCTCATGTCTCAACATGAATGATTTGTGGATCACATCGTTTGTATGACCTTACAACTTCTTGTAACAACTACAGAGTGGGCCGTATCTAATAGTGTTACAAGGATGAGATACCCAATTTCATCCATATACTTATTAGACCATTTAGGTTATATACTGTTAACTTGATCCTATTTATGTCACTACATAAAGTTACAGCATTCAAACTATAGCTAAGGATGCGTTTATTGGATTTTCATAATAAGATGCAAAATCAATAAATCATTGTTATTGATAAAATAGAATGTTTAATACGAACTACGAGTTCTAGGACATTCCCAACATAGTCATGTCATCGAAATGTATCAGAGTTATAAAAATATCAAGATATATCAAAGCAGAATCATAAAATCTAAATAACTCGAACTCAGATGCTCAAGGGTTTCAGATATGGATATATATCATCATCATAAAGCAAAAAATAAAAAATAAAAAAATCAGTAAGGCTCATTTTACAACCCACAACTTTAAAAATGAAAGAAGCATGCAAAACATGTAATGTTTTCCTACCCCCAACTTAAAAATGAAACATTGTCCTCAATGTTTAAAATGTGGATATAAGCTTGAAGACAAAAATGTAAAGGGAATAGAAAACTCCCTCGGATTTTGTGAAGTGGGTGGTGGTAGAATTTTCCTCCTTCAAATTGATGCTTTTCTTTCATTTTGTTTGTCCTAAGAAAAAGGGAAAGAAAAAAAAAACAAAAGAAAATAAAATCCATATGCAAAGAAGTTAGTCTAAAAATTATATTCCTATAAAGCAAATAAAATATGAAAATAAAAATGAAAATAAAGATGAAGGGCAAAGGCAAACAAGAATACCTAGAAATATACATCGTTGGTGGTCAGCCCGAGTGAGGTGAGTCAGGCTCTCACTGAATATCATATTGAAGACCTATGCTTGCATAGTAGAGGTGGTCTCGTTCACACATGAAGTCAATAGTCCTCAGCATATGCCTAACACGGCGAGTAGTTTCGTGGCTCACCCTTAAGGCTTCAGTAGCTTTCCTAAGAGCTTGCTCACCTAATGTATCTCCAATGGTTTTCTCTTGGTGCTGATGTGGAAGTTTAACTCCGAGTGGTTCGTTTTGAGGGAGTTCCTCTTGTTCTTGTTCTTCTTCATCGTCGTGAGCATCGCTTAGCTCCAAGCATTTGCTATACGATCGTCTAGTGCTCGTCTACATGATCACCTACCTCATCATGCAGCGCCACTCACTTACTATACGATTGCATACCCCATCGTGTAGCGCTGCTCATTTGCTACACGATCGTCTACCTCATCATGTAGCATTGCTTATTTACTACACGATCAACAAGCACACGCAACTCTAACGCCTAACACTCATGTCCATGTAACTTGAGGTTGCCGCATGCTTTGCTAACCTCTTAAGACATTGGTTGCTGCATGCTTGTTCTTGCATAGCCTTTCCTCTCGGCCACACTTAACCTCTTTCAATACCCAAATAACCTCTCAAATTCTAATGGCCAACGCATGGCACAACACAAACGCTTAGCACAAGGCCAACGCATTGTTTAATACTTAGCTATTTTTTTCTAGCCTCCAATGCATAGTTTTTTTTGGATTCATACTTAACCAAATTTTCACTAGTTACGGGTTATTTCAAAGTTACTAAAAAATCTATTTAAATACTTAGAATTTTTCTACTCTTTAACATAGGATTTAACTTATACATACTTAATCCCTTTTATTTCCTGCTTAAATAGGGAAAATGGATCTGGGTTTTACATAGCCTTCCCCGACAACGGCACCATTTTATTCGAGTTTGAATCGATGTCATTAATTCGACTCCAAATCGAAACAAATATATTTATATATCACTAGAACCTACAACTTATACTAACAAGTAGCATAAGCAGTAAGTATAGGGTCGATCCACATGGAGGCTTATGTCTAATATTTTCTTAAGCTAAATTAAACTATAAAAGCGATAAAAACGAGGATTTTGATAAAACAAGAAACATACTTGAAATTAAAAGATAGAGGATAAATGTAAATAAAAATCGGTCAATTTCATTTCTAGTTCAAGTTAGACATTTAATGCAATTTCTATCATTGATTTCCACAAATTAATTATGCAATCGAATTAAGCACGTAACTACTCGCTTGACTCGACTAAGCTAGCCTTTATAATGGTAGACAACTAGCAAAAGTCTAATCAAGAAAGCATCCTAAATATTGATTAAGGTTGGAAGAACTAACTCTAATCAACCTATATGCTTCTAATCCTATTAGGTTCGATAGCGGCAATATAGAATAGAAAACATATGCATTATTTACAAGGATTCAATTATGCCAATTAATTGTCAAGATAACTATATTCAATTAACCGAATTTATCTTTGAATCTAGCAATTAATGTATTCTAGGAACAACCATCAAATATAAAATTAACTATCGCCACTTAGTAGAACTTAGCTAGACATTCTTATATATGAATGCATTCAAAGCAACATATTCAAGCAAGATTGTAGCAAAACTAAGAATCTTGGTATCAAGTACCATCAAGTATGACATTGTGCATCGAATATTTACAAAATACCATTGAGTATGCCATCGGGTACCATTGAGTATGGCATCGTGCATCGAGTATTTCACAAAAAAATCATCGAGTATTCCATCGACCATCGAGTAAGTATCAGTGGCTGAAAATTCAGTTTCTGCTGCTCGACCTTCTTCTTTTCTTTCTTCAATTACAGCTTAATCGCAACTCTAATGATTCTCATCAAATTACATACACTTAATAACATATTAAGGCCGATCAATAAAAAGCCAATTATAAGAATTATAACATAATTGAAGAGAAATCAATTCCAAAACTCAGAAAAAAACATATCAGTTCACCATTTTCATACAACTTATGAAAAACACCCACCAAGCCAAAAATAACTTGAATTGAATGTTTAAATGATGCTCTGATACCAATTGTTGGAATAAAGAAACAAGTAGTGGAAGAAAATAAGATCATTAAGCATTCTAATTCCTTAATTTTGATATCAAAATAAGCATGTTCATGGGGTATTAAGATGGTTTCACGAAACACATACCTTTGAAGAATTCCTCCAATCTAAGTTGCTTCGTACTCCAAAGCTTCCGTGAACCACCAAGAGATTTTCTCTACTATTCTCAACCTTGAATTTGAGTGGTGGAACTAAAAAATGGAGTAAATTTATGAAGGGAATAGAATGGGGTTTCAGATGAAGGAGAATAACTCAGTCGGAAACTTTTTCCTATTCTCTCTCCTTTTCATTAGCAAATTTTGAGAGTTTTATGTATCATCTTCATGCAAGCACTTGCAATGCCACTTCAATTGGACAACATGATGTGGGATAGGTGGTTTAAAAGTGAAGAAATACCTCCCTATTGATATATAATTTTCATTTTAAATTTTCATTTTAATTAATTCCAAATGATCTAAAACTTATTTAATTAATTCAAAATTTCAAAACTTCAATTTCGCAAATTGAATAAAAGATGAAAAATAATTTCATTTTAATTAACTAAAGATATTTAATTATTTAAATAATAATTAAATATTAAATATTAAATCAATCACACACCTAATATTTAAACATGAATCTTACTCATGTAATTAATATTTCAATCAATATTTAAATATTATAAACTTCCAACTTCGTTTAATTTTGATAAATTAAGCGTTAATTAATTATATCAAATATAATTATACAAACTCTAATTTGAATTTGAGCTATTCAAATTCAAACCCTAAATTCAATTTGAATATTTGAAATTGAAATTGAATTTGAACACTTCACACTGATATCATTCCAATTCATTCAATTTACTAATTCAAGATGTTCATGTTTTACGAGCTAGTAGAGGGACCTTATGGACCTACAGATCATGAGCTTTAACGATTTGAGATTCATTGGCTAAAACTCTATAGATCGAATTAATCAATATTCTTAACTATCGAGTCACACCACTGTAGCTCGATAGTTGCACTCTCCTCACTATAGATATCTTTGTGTCCACTTGATTTAACCATAATCAGTAAATCGACCCTTCACATGTTGTTCGTCAAATGTTGTTTTATCCCCGAAATTATGTCTTGTTCCTTAAGTTCCACCGATCCTCTAATGAACAATTTGTTTGTGATCTAATCATTAAACCAGATCCTTCTTGGGCCAATGAGAGGGTAGGACCTCTTGTCGAAGACCTAGATTCAGTACTTAAGGGACAACCTTCCTCCTATCCCTTAAATCAAGTAAGCGTAAATTCCATCTTGCAAAACTATGTCCCCAGTTATCTATCCGATCTTATCCCCAAAATGGGAGGCTTATTGAGCAGTAATATTGGACTACTCTCACCTATGCAGATTAAAGGATAATCCCGAATAAACAGGAGTTCATAGTTAGCTCAGGATTAAGATCGAGTTACCTAGGTCATCTAAGCGAAATAGTCAGTCTTAAATAGTAAACAACGTTAGAAAGTAAGAGTGACTTATTTCTTAGTCCGATCTTACGCAAACTCATTGCATAGGATACCTCCACTCCTCATGTCACTACATGAATGAATCAGGATCACTTTGTTTGTAGCACCTTACAACAAATTGTAACAACTACAAAGTGGGCCGCATCCAATAGTATTACCAAAATAAGGCACCCAATCTTATTCGTACACTATAGATCATTTTAACTATTTACTCGAATCTGATCTACGTTTATGTCTCCACATAAAGTTCAAGTATTCATATAATAGCCATGGATTTTAGTTTATTGGATTTTATCTTTATGAGTGCTTCAATAACAACTTTATTGAAGAAATATTAAATAACATCTTTATTCATAAGAAAAAATGTTTAACTCTACAAACTACGAGTTTTAGGACATATAACACAACAAAATCCCACTTTGACTAAAACTTCAGGGGATAGATGTTGAGTTTAATAAGAGAAAAAAAAAAGAATAAATACAATAAACTACGGCATTGAAATATCCATTATTTCTCCCACTTGCCCTAGTTAATCTATGTCGCAATCTTAGTCCCACTAGGTGACCCTCGAACACTTTAGCCGAGAGGGTCTTTTAAATGGATCGGCTAAGTTGTCTTGTGAGGCTATCTGCATGAAAATCACGTCTCCTCTGTGCACAATCTTTCTGATGAGGTGGTACTTTCATTCGATGTGCTTTCCACGTTTATGGGTTTTAGGTTCATTTGAGTTTGCAACTGCTCCACTATTATCATAATATAAAGTCACCAGCATGTGCATATTTGAAACTACTTCCAAATCATTCAGGAACTTTTTGATCCATACATAATTCACATCATTGATTCAGCAATACAACTTTGATTGATACTTCTCCACACTATTGCTCCTCCATTTAGAGTGAATACTGACCCCAAAGTTGATTTTCTTGAATCAATATCGGTTTGGAAGTTAGAATCAGTTTATCCAGTAAGTATCAAATCCTTAGTACCATACATGAGCATATAATTCCTCGTTCTCTGAAGATACTTGAGGATGTTCTTAACAGTAGTCCAATAATTATATCCAGGATTGGACTGAAATTTGCTGACAATTCCAACTGCATAGCATATGTCAAGACGAGTACACAACATGGCATACATTAAGCTCCCTACTGCTGATGATATGGAATTTGTTTCATAACCTCAACTTCTTGAGGTGTCTTAGGACTTTGTTCCTTAGACAGATGAATTTCATGTCTGAAAGGCAACAATCCTTTTTTCTTTTTTTTTTCTTTTTCTTTGTGAGAATGTATTCTCTAATATCTTTACTTTTTGTGAACTAGTTGCTTCATATTGTAGACTAGAAGGTGTAGTCAAATATATGATTAGGCAACTATGAATTTTTTAATAACAAGATTTTCTTATTAAGTAGAGTTTAGTATTACATGATTCTAAAAAGAAAAAAAAGAAGTAATATTGTGTTTCATTTCACAGGAAGATTTTGAGTATGGAGTAGACGATGGACATCACACTTACTTTGAAGGTGAGAAGAAAGGTTAATTCATTAACATATGTAATTGGTTTTTTTTTTTCGTTCTTTGTTCTGTAGAATCTTTGAAATTTGGATGTTAGAATCTACAAGAACATGTTTCTATTTTGGATTAAGTCTTCTGTTTAGTCTACGTGGAATGTGGATTCAATAAATAGAGGTAGTTATTGATTCTTGGAGCCCTCGGCTCTCAAATGAGGTAGAGAAAGATATGTTGTAGAAATTGTTGGTTCTAAATTATAATTCCTAGCTTGAAATTTTTCTTTCCCATAAGTCCTTGAAATATCTAATTTTGTGAGTTTTGGAGTCTAGACTTCAAATTTCTCACTGCCATGTGCCATCATAGTTGAGCCAAAGTGAACTACATTATCTTATCTTTTAATATTTCTTTCCAAATCCATCTTAACTTCCATCTCTACCAATTTGTATGATGTTGTATGGAGTTCAGCAGTCACATGAAAAATTATCTTAAAGACCATTTGACTTCATGCTAATTGTGTGTTGGGTTTTATGTCCTAAAACTCGTTGTTTGTAAACAATAGAACTTATTTCTGAAAAATTAAATAAGTTGTTATTGTAAATATGTATTGCTTATTTCGTTTTAGAAATAAATCCAATAAACTAAAAGATCCATGAATATTACATGAGTACTTAAAATTTATGTGGAGACATAAAAGTGTATTAGGTTCGAGTAAATAGTCAAAAAGATCTATAGTATATGAATGAGGTTGGGTGCCTTATTCTGGTAACACTATTAGATGCGACCCACTCTGTAGTTGTTACAAGGAGTTGTAAAGTGCTATAAACGATGTGATCTTCATTCATACATGTTATGACATGAGGAATGGGGCGTCCTGTGCAATGGGTTTATACAAGGTCGGACTACGAAATCAGTCACTCTTACTTTATAACATTGTTTAATGTTTAAGACTGACTATTTCAAAGCGATGACCTAGGTAACTTGGCCTTAATTCTGAGCTAACTATAAATTCTTGTTTATTCGGGATTATCCTTAGATTTTCATAGGTGAGGATTGGTTCAACAGTGCAAGCTCAATAAACCTCCATTTTAGGGGTAAGAAATGGTAGATAGCTAGGGGCATAACGTACAAGATGGAATTCACTCCTACTCGCTTTTAGGGATAGTAGAGAGGTTGTTCCCTTAAGTACTGACTCCGGGTCTTCAACAAGGGGTTCCATCCTCTCATTGGCCCGAGAGGGATCGATTTCTTGATCGGACCACAAATTAATTGTTCATTAGAGGATCAGTGGAACTTAAGAAACAAAAGGTAATTTCGAAGGTAAAATAGATATTTGACCATGTCGTTATTACGAACAATCTTTGGGTTAAATTACTAATCATGGTTATATTGAGTGGACATAATATATCTACAGTGAGGGGAGTGCAACTATGAGCTTTAGTGGAGTGACCCATTAGTTAACAAATGGGGGTTAATTTGGTGTAAATAGTTTAGCCAATTAATCTTGGATTATTAGAGCCCATGATCGGTAGGTACATGAGGTTCCCCTACTAGCTCATAAATGAATTAGCCTTAGAGTAGCGTGAGAAGTTGATTTGAAACATTCGAATTAGAATTAAGGGAATTAGTAATTACATGTGATATAATTACACGTTTAATTTTAGAATTAAATGAAATTGAAAAATCAATTAATATTTAAATATGATTTAAATATTAAATTCTTGAATAGAGATTCATGATGGTGGAATTGGTGTTAAATTAATTCAATATTTGATATTAAATTAATTGAATTAATTAAATTGTTTAATTAATTATTAATTATTAATTTTATTAAAAAAATTAATTTTGAATTGATTTTTGTACAATTAAATATAATTTTAGATTTAATTATTGAAAAAACTTATTTAATTGGAAAATTTTCAAACTAAAAGAAAATAAAAGGAAATTCAAAATGGAAAAGTTGGAATTTTCCACTTCCATTTTCAACTAGCTCAATCACTTTTCCACTTCAAATTCTCAATCAAATTCATAGTAGGAGGTGCAATACATGCATGGTTTCTCATTGCATAAATCATGCAATATATACTTCATTTATGAGTGGAATTAAGGCATGCAAAAATAAGAATTTGAGCTGAGATTTTGAAGTTGGAAGAACACTTCTTCCAAGTGAAAAAACCAGAGACCTCCCCTCCTTGTTCCCTTAACTTTGGGTTATTTTGAGTCCCACAACTTAATCCAAGGCACCAAGAGGATAGTAGGAAATATCTTATGGTAGTTCACAAGCTGATTTGGAGAGGAATTGCGGCTGAGGATCGTGATTCAAGGTGTTCTTCTAAGGTATGTCATGAAATCCACTTTGTATTTTATAAGCATGCTTAGATTCAAAGCCAAAATTAATAAATTAGAATGCTTATTGATCCTTGTTGCTTTCGTTGCATATTTCCTAACTCTAACAATTAGTATCAGAACATCATTTAAGCATTCAATTTGGTTTAATTTTGGCTTGGTGGGTGTTTTTTCATGACATATATGAAAACGATTAACTGATATGGATTTTTGAGTTTTGGCATTTAAATTCTCTTTGATTCTTTGGTTAAATTTGTAATTAGCACTTGATTAATGAGTTTATATATGTGCTAAAGAGTCTGCAATTTATTTGGAGTCATTAAAGTTGAAATTAAGATGTAATTAAAGAAATAAGAGAAGAAGGTCGAGCTACTGCAAATTCCAATGTAGCTACTGTCCAGGAACCGTTGACACTGCCCTTAAGCATTGAAACGCTGCTCATGTTGCTGCCCAAATGATGAAGAACACCCGCAGAATTGCAACACTGGGGTGAGAGCATTGCAGCTCTACTTACCCCAGCCCAACATGCACGATTCAACCCAAATCGACGGTTTAGCTGAACCGGTCAGGTCGGTTCGAGTCAAGAAGGTCTGGTTTGACCTGATTCAGTCTGGTTCAACCATTTTTGAAAGTTTGGAGGTCCAGTTCGAGCCAATCGGGGCCGATTTAGGGCGATTTGAGCGGTCTAAAAGCGTTTTGGAGCCAGTTCTTGCAACATTTTGCTTCGAACATAGGAGTTGCTAAGAGTCAAATTCGGGAAAAAGAACCCATTGTATGGGAAATACTTCAGGAAGTTATGCAGGGGCATCCCGTATTGCTAAATAGAGCGCCTACTCAGCATAGATTAGGCATCCAGGCCTTCCAACCTATTTTAGTGGAAGGACGTGCTATTTGTTTACATCCATTAGTTTGTAAGGGATTCAATGCAGACTTTGATGGGGATCAAATGGCTGTTCATGTACCTTTATCTTTGGAGGCTCAAGCAGAGGCGCGTTTACTTATGTTTTCTCATATGAATCTCTTGTCTTCAGTGGGGATCCCATTTCTGTACCAACTCAAGATATGCTTATTGGGCTCTATGTATTAACGAGCGGGAATCGCCGAGGTATTTGTGCAAATCGGTATAATCCATGTAATCGCAAAAATCATCAAAATGCAAAAATTGACAATCGAAAGAACCCTTTTTTTGTAATTCCTATGATGCCGCCAGAAAAGGATCAATTTAGATAGTCCTTTGTGGCTCCGATGGCGACTAGATCAACGCGTTATTGCTTCAAGAGAAGCCCCTATCGAAGTTCACTATGAATCTTTGGGTACCCATCATGAGATTTATGGGTACTTGCGTAATTATGACCTTACATTTCGTAATTATGGGTACCCATTCTAAAATATAAAATATGTAATTATTGGAATAATTGTTGGAGACTCAAATGGTGGATATGCAAGCAAGACAACTCTTAATCACTCGTCCTCCTCTTGAACTACAAAGCAGCTCTCGCTCTTACATGGCTATCCTGACGGGAATCATAGGCTGATGTTGACTTTCCAGTGCTCTTCCTCTTAAGAAAGCGTAATCTGACCTGACTAGACTATGGGTGCGGGAGAAATAATGAATAAGAAACCTACAGACGATCTTTCGTACCGGTTACCCATGGGTATTATATTAGAGTCTAAAAATGTTGAATGGATTTTATCCTTCTTCTCGTGACAAAACTGAAGACTGTCTTTCCTTCCTTCTTGAGGACCTAGGTAAAGGAATAGTATGAAAGTTCAAGTCAAAACTCTGAAAAAAGCAAAAAAGAAAGAAATGGGACGTAGAAGTCAAGTCTATTTGAAATGAAGGTAAGGAATGGAATGATGAAAGGCCGGGTTCCCCCTAGGTGCCAGTTAGACATGAACTGAGACAGGGGAAGTCCATAAGAAGGGCTGAAGCCTCAATCAAAGAAAAGATGAAATAGCTTACTCAATCATAAGGTGAGATAGGCACATTAATAATTTAGTTACTTTAAAGCTATCGTGGCCTCGTCGCTTAAGATTCTAGATAAACTGAATCCGTTAGTTCGGGGGAAAGAGATTCTGTTGGTTAGGCGTCTGCGTCTCTATCTTCGGATCTTTCTTCATACGTTGGAACTACAGCCTCCACGGGCACCGGGGATACTAGAATATTCCGTCGACTCTTTTGTTTAGATTGTCTGTCTGTAGACGCAAAGTAGTGTGTTTTAATGCATGACTTTCTTTGGCTTTGTTTAGTAGAGATCTACTCCGATGCTTACTGGAGTCCTATTTATGCTAACTATCTTTGTTTGGTTTTCTTTTGTATGTTTGCATGTATGGGAACCCTAGTCAAATTTACTACTTATGCTTTTAGAAAAAGAAAGACTTATTCGTATAAATGTGCTGAAAATTTTGTTCTTTCCTTACCCTCTCCCTATCGGTCGAGCTGCTTCGCTCCTGCGAAAGATCTTTTTCTTTTTTTGATTTTATCGAAATGAAATGGAAACTCTTTTTTTTGTTATATGCCCTATACCCCAACAATTTCTTTGGTAGATCCTAACACGAATTATGTACACAATGAGGATCACAATCATTGATACAGTTTGGGTACCAAGCTATCAACTCAATATATTTACAAAAAAGCCTTCGATGTAGTGATGCAATTTTGATACATAATCAATCCTATTTGTTTTTGTTTATTATGAAAATGAATCGAATCCTATCAAATCTTTATATATATCCTTTGAATTACTCAACTATATCCTATGAATTTCATTTCGCACCGGAAACTATTCTAGGAGAAGTTCGAATCCGTTTCGTTCGGATATTGATCGGTCTTGGTTTGACATGGTTTACGCGTTACTGGTTTATCATAAAGAGATTCGTTGTTCCTGACCCTGCTTCACCTTAATTGTTTGTTATTTGAACAAGTCAAAGTTATGTCTTGGTCCGACGAGTGGGTCTCGTCTTTCTCTTCTGCATGTCCATGAAGTTTTGAAAAATCCAAACATCTCAGATCTCGATAGAGAGGCAGGAATTTCTCGAACGAACCGCACTCCTTCGTATACGTCAGGAGTCCATTGATGAGAAGGGGCTGGGGAAAGCTTGAACCCAATTCCTACAGTGATGAATAGTTGCGCAATTGAAATTCCTGGGGAGTGAGACATTTGTGTATTGAGAGGACCATTTACTATTTCGTCGAAGCTCGATCTCTCCCCCGGATGAACCATATAGCCAAGAGAAAGCATTCACCAGAATAGAAGAACTTGCCCCACCCATGAGTAAATATTTCGTAGTAGCCTCATTAGACCGTACATCTTTCTTGGTATATCCAGATAATAGGTAGGAGCATAAACTGAAACATTCTGGAGGAGGGAAAAACCAAATCAATGTGCTTGGATCAACCTCAACCTCAACCTGGCTGCTTACCGAAGGGGGACAACCCGGCGCGATGCCCCCCGCTGTACCTTCCCCCCCTTCCCGGGGGGAGAAGTATAACGTTGTGCCATCGTGCCCAACGTGTATTTTGGAGCAAACGAGCCCCCGTTTATAGTTGAGGTTTTGGATAAAATTAAGGCGCCCCGGGTGCACTAGGAACGACCTCTCGTAGGTGTAAACTAAATAGGTTATGGCACTCATCCCCCAAAAAAGAAGAGCGACACAGACCGAAAAGAGGAACCTCACCGAAGCCTGCCGAGACCCCCCGGGCAGAAGCTTCACGACATTTTCTAAAAACGAATTCATATTCACAAGATAAAGTAGGTTGTGGGGGCTAATCCGATAAGGTACTTGCTGTCAAGGCCAGCCCTATCGGGAAGGACAGCGCGCTGGTTGTTACAGCTGTCAGAATTTGACATAGAATGTTTCACTCCTTTTTTTGCGATAAAGGATGCGATAAAGGGGCAACTTTTTGCAGATCTACTGGCCCATCAAAAGACCCTATCGAGCTTTCTGAAGAAATTCCTGGTGATCTCGAACAGATTGCAACATTAGAAGATGGGCAATGGACCTTATACTTTGATGAATCATCCACAGCCAAGGAAGAAGGTGGTGTAGGAATCGTTTTTGAAATCATCAAAAGGAGAGTCCACATCTTTATCGTTTTCATTTTCGTTTCCATGCTCTAATAAGAGTTCATAATATGAGGCCTTAGCGGTACCAGGATGGGAGGATTGAATAGATATTTCTTCACTTTGTCAAACGCCCTTTGGCAATCCTCCTTCCCTGTGTCTATCTTTTCTTCAAAAGGCGGGGTCTTCTTCCGCCCAAGACTTGTCGATCATGTCATCGACATAGACCCCCATTTCCTTGTTCATCATATCATGAAAGAGCGCAGTCATGGCTCGCAGGTAGGTCGCCCCGGCATTCTTTAGACCAAACGGCATCACCTTGTAACAGAACGTACCCTTCTATCTGATATGGTGATAAACGCCGTTTTCTCTCTGTCTTCCTCGGCCATCTTGATCTGGTTATATCAAGAGAAAGCAAGCATCCATAAAGGACAGCATCCCATGTCCAGCGGTGTTGTCCACCAGAACATCGATGTGAGGAAGAGGAAAATCTTCTTTTGGGCTTGCCTTAGGCGTCTTTGGACTCACGGAACCTGCTTTCAAATTGAGGGAAAAACCGTTCTTGTGATGAACGAGTATGCGGATAAATTCCTTCAGAAGAGGTATCAAATGTTTATATTTTCTTTTTTGTATCTGAAAAGAACCTACTCTCGACGAGAAGAGCCTTGACTTTCTATGTTATTAGTAAAGCGCGGGAGCGCTACTTCTAGCAGCTTGCTTCAAAAAGCTTGACTTGACCTTATTATTATTCAAAGGGGAAAGGCTTTTTTATAGATGTTGAAGAGGTGAGTAAGGGGTCCCCTTCGTATCTATTGATCGCTATCCATTTTCCTTGCATCCATCCCGGGAGCGGAGCTATACCGAAAAAGATTTCAAATTGATATCAGTCTTCTATGTTCTCACCCTCCCTGTTCCCCAGCAACTTCAAGGCAACCAAAAAAAAAGTGACTTTGACTGACTCTGCTGTTAGTACAGTATAGGAAGTCCTTGTTTGAGTGAGAGCTTCTAGAATGCCATTGGATTTTATCCTTCTTCTCGTGACAAAACTGAAGACTGTCTTTCCTTCCTTCTTGAGGACCTAGGTAAAGGAATAGTATGAAAGTTCAAGTCAAAACTCTGAAAAAAGCAAAAAAGAAAGAAATGGGACGTAGAAGTCAAGTTTTGGTACGACTCTTATTTCACACGATCCAGGAACTTCCATAACGTTGGCGTGATTCAGTTTGAGCAACGGATCCTGACGTGATACATCTTCGTAATGAAAATCGAGTGAAAACATGAGTTGGCTTTTTTACACAGTATCTATAGAATGAGCACTGTGAACTATCTGCTTCAAAAAGATAGTTGGTTGAATGAAACGGAAACCTTCTTTTTTCCCATCGGAATACGGATGAGATCAAAAAGGCCATCATTGGAGCAAACAATGCAATAGCTTCGGTTAGAGCAAAGCCCAAAATGGCATAACCAAATGATTGTTTAGCCAATGATGGATTTCGCGCCACGGAATGGATCAAAGAACTGAACACGGATCAAAGCTATACTCTCGCCCTTCTCTATCTCATTCCCTATCAAGAATCACAGCGTTACCGCTCCGTGGGCTTCACCATGATACGGACTCCAAGTTCTTATGGCGGAGCACGAGGGGATTTATCATCAATATGATGATGGGAATGGAAACCAGAAGCACGACCGGGGTCCAAGATAATCAAACCATCAATAACAGTAACGTAAGCATGAGACTTTTTGGTAGTACCGGTGAACCAGATGGCCGCGGCGATGGAATCTGGGACGGAGGACTCGTAGTATCTCTCTAGATCTGGCAAAAGCGAAAGACCTCCTAACGTAATTCGAATGGGGGCGGACCTGACCGCTGAGCCCCTGTGGTTGCGAGCTGGAGCTGCCATAGCTTATGGCTAGAGCCATGGGGGGCCCCAGCAGAGAGAACAGTAAGGAGGAATATCGTAGAACAGCCGAAAAGCGATGACATTCCTTGTGGCAAGAGTCGAACGCGAATTCCCTGACTGAAGGGCTGAGAATGAACACAAGGCTTTGAAGACCAGACTCAGGAAAGCGGACGGGAAGGCTCATCCATGATTGGGAATCGGAATGTGGGTACTTGACTGGATGCCCCTCCATTGATCTTGGCTTGCTTCATTGCATGAATGAATTCTTTGTTTGATTCTTCGGGCTTCTTCCGATCCGCTTGACATCATTTCCCTCTACTCAAAGTATTCCGAAGTATGTTCCTCCTTTCGTGGTTCTTCAGGTGCTTCATTATTAACCGAGCTCGGGGGCAATGCGTCTTTCCCATTGATCACCATGACTTGTCCTATCGCTTCGGAGATTTTGATCTCATCCCCTCTTAGTTTTGAGTACTTTAGAGGCCTCTCTTCCCATATATCTGACTGACAAAGGGAAGAGAGCAACCATCTAATCCATTCCTTGCCTTGCTTAGCTTACGGGCTTGAAGAGGTTATTGCCTGTACCATTAGCCTACGATTGTTGGCATATTAGACTACGGGCTATAACTAGCTTGAATGGATTGCCTGCCTTTCATAGCTTACTAATAGATACTAGTAGGAACTACAAACAGCTATCAAGACCGGATCAACTAGATGTTCTATGCTTTCAGATCAAATCATCCATTGGTAGCCCAACAACGCGGACGAAGTTCCGATACCACTAGCCGAACCGGCTTGGGGGGAATAAAGAATCTGAATGTTCGGGTGGGGGGTTCTCTTAAGAATAAAGAAGACAAATAGAATCTAATTCATGTTCATGCTAACAGAAGGCTAAAATCCAAGCCTTAAGGGCGGATAGACCGTCCACCCAGTGCCGCTACCCACTTCTACTAAGGCTGAGCTTAATAGGAGCAAGAGACTTGGTGGCAACAACCAGAATGAAATATTATTTAATCGTGGAAATGCCATGTCAGGTGCACCTATCAGAATCGGAACAGACCAATTACCAGATCTGGCTGCCCTCGGCCCGATCATCCTATTCGCTCCAACAGACAGGCATGGTTCTGTAGTCAAAGCAACAAGCTCAGTTTACAATGAAAATAAATGCAAGAAGAAGAAGGACGACAACGGAATGGGATTACGCATCTTCATAGGAACTATTCAAGTTCGATCGCATATACATGAGAGTCGTGAGTGTGAGGAGAAAGAGCCTTCCCATTTGCTGTTCTAGACCCAGGAAGACTTGCCTTTTCCGCTATCACTTCCGTCATAGAGCTCTGACAGGAAGGAGACCTATGAATGGCTTCTGAGAAATATTTACCATTCGAAAAGAGGAAAAAACGGAGTCTTTGTCTAAAGAAATGCCTTGAGAAAGGGCAGATGTATAGAACCTTTCAACGAGATAGTGCTTTTTCAACTCTCTCAAAATGGAATCTATTCCAAACATATATGCCATGGTTCCTTACTTCGACAGGGTACAAATATCTCAATTTGAGATTTTGAGATACTTTTTCAGACCTATTGCCGATACTAAGTAGCAGCCACAAATTTGTATCCATAGAGATGATTGGCATATTCATTCTACAACCAAACTTCCCTGGCGGAGACGGTAGAACCCAGAAGAACGCTCAGAGACGTCTAAAGTCTTATGTGAAGGGTCATTAAAAGAAACCACCCCACTCCCTGCACAGGGTTGTTCCAGACCCCAAGCAGAGACCAAGTAATCAGTACCATCACTACCTCCACACAGATAACCACCTAAAAGAAGGGGTTCACCTACAGACATTCAAATGCCAGGTCTGTAATCCAAACCGAGAGTCCGTACAAAGTATAAGCACTCCCACATTAGATGGAAGCGTACTTGATTTTCATCAATCCGATTTTTATTTTTTTTTAATAATTAGGCTTTTGTTTGCTTGAAAATGCCAAAACTAAAACCATATCAGTATGTGTTTAATTATTTATGCATGTGATGTATGTTATAATTAAATAAATCTTGTATGTGTATACAGTATACTATGTAGATTTAAAATTCCACCATAGGAAGCATGTTACATGCATTAAAATGTTATAATATATAGTATGCATGTTTAGGGTTTCTTTTTATTTAATACAAGTGTTATATTAAATATTGAATGCTTTTGATGTATGTTGTGGATGTTTAGCATGTCTAAAATTTGTAAGCTGTTATAAAATTGGGTTAGACATTAAAAATCCATAACAAAGAATAGTTGCATGCTCACATAGGTTAACCACTTGTTTTAATAGTTAAAATAGGTCGCATCTTGTAAAACCAGGGTTACAAAATCATCCGGTATATAATCCTGTCTAAGGCTGAGGGTATTTAAGTTGACGGTCTACGGAACACCTCCTACCTGAGGATTATGACCGAATTATTGAGCATTGTTAACAGGTTTTATAAGCAATACTTGAGTAGTGTGAGGTTTTAAAACTGGTTTATCACCTAGACATTGTAGGTTAAATCCAAATATAGACGTTATACTTGGATAAACACCTAGACTTAGGTTGTTTAATTAGCTAGAATAATCTTAAGAAATGAATACCCCGTTTAATCGTTAGAACACTCAGTGGGAGTTTAATAACATATATGATATGATATTAGATCTCTTCAATGAAAATCAAATAACGTATATGATATGTTAGAACAGTTCAGTGGAAGATTAATAAACATATATGATATGATTATTTTTAGCTTCCATGTCTCTAAGAGTTCACGATTGAAATTCATGTGGCACTTCGTGTCGATTATACCTCGACTACTTCATTCGAAAAGTGTTTACATGAATCAAGATTTAGTTGAATAAGGGAAGTTGTTCACTTTAAAATCAAGATGTTTTTATTTTAAAATTTTCATGTTCTCAAGATGGTCACATTCTCATGCGACTTTTTGTGTCACCCTGGGAGTGACTTCCATTTGGAAAGTATTTGCATGAATTGATCATGGTGAATGAAGGGAAGCTATTCAATGGAAAATCAATATACGATATATTGATTTCAATTCTCATGTCCCTAGATAATTCCCACTGTGAGATCCGTGCAACACTTCGTGTCGATTATACCTCGACTGCTCCATTCGGAAAGTGTTTGTCACGTGGGCAAGACCAAAGAGAATGGGGAAAGTAATTCATAGTAAGTGGGTGAAGGATATGTGTCAACATATCCTATGGTTTCTTCTATTGGTTTGAACTGTGAGATTCCTATGTTGCGCCTGCTTGTCGTTTTTAAGTCGGCCTCGCCATTCGTTTAACGACGGCTATCCCCTCAAAGGGTTTTAACATAGGATTCAAAATAACTAAAACTCTAGAAATGGATAGGATTTCTAAAGTCAGTTTCAACTTTAACTTTCCAACATCGGGAGAATCATTGGGATCAGACTTCTGAGGTCTAAAAAAAGAGGGTTACACTTACAAAATTACTAAAGAGTTAGTAATTTCTGACAAAAAACGGTAGCTAAATGACTATCGGAATATGAGTTATACTGGAGATAGTATTTAGTCAAGAATGTTTTTTTTAGTATCATTGCAAAAATAATCTTGGGTATATTATTATTACTTTGCTAAAACTTGATTGGGTTTAAAAGCAATTCGCTTATAAAATTTGTTTATATTTTTCAGAATGACAAGTTTACTAGTACAATTGTTGGCATCTGACAAACTGATTGGGGATAATTATGCAACTTGAAAATCAAATCTAAATACTATACTGGTGACAGATGATTTACGATTCGTATTAATAGAGAATTATTCTCCCATTCCAAGCTCTAATGCAAACCAAACTGTTCGAGATGCGTACGATAGATGGATTAGGGTGAATGATAAAGCCCATTCCTATATCTTTGCCAGCATATCTGATGTTTTGGCGAAGAAACATGAGGTTATAGGTACTGCCAAAAAGATTATGGTATCTCTACGTGAGCTGTTCGGACAACCGTCCTTCTCCCTCAGGCATAATGCTATTAAGTACATTTAAAACTGCCACATGAAAAAGAGAGCCTCTGTTCGTGAACATGTCCAGGACATGATGGTCCACTTCAATGTGGCGGAAGTAAATGGAGTTATCCTTAACGAGAGAAGTCAAGTTGGTTTTATTCTAGAATCTCTTCCGAAGAGTTTTCTGTAGTTCTGCATGAACGCGCTCATGAATAAAATTGAATACAGCTTGACTACTCTTCTGAATGAGCTACAGACTTACCAGACAATGATGAGAGCTAAAGGTTTGGAACTAGAAGTACACGTCACTACCGTTAAAACGAGAGGAACATCCTCCAAAGAGCCTGATGTTGCTTCCTCTTCACAGAGTAAGAGTATTCCTGTTAAGAAGAGCAAAGGGAAAGGGAAGAAGAAAACTGCTTAGAGAAAATGCAAGGCTAATACTGTAGACAAAGAAAAATATTTCCACTGCAACAAGGAAGGGCACTGGAAGAGGAACTGCCTTCAATACCTTGCTAAGAAGAGAGCAGAGAAAGCAAAACAGGCAAACTAGTTCTTGAAGGTCTCTAGCTGTCTTCAGATTGACCAGTGGGAGATGTTGCTGTTTTAATATAATTTTATTTGCTGTTATTATCTTGTATGTAAAAGAACAAATTGTATATATTTTTGTTGTAAATAAAATGTTCATTAACAATTTTTTTTTTTCCTATCACATAGCAACTTCTATTAAGAACCAACCTAGTGAAAAGCCATTTACAAATATTCAGATATTTAAAACGGCTAGAAATCAATTAAGGCAAGTTGTTATTTAACCTAAGTGATAAGTTTACAATACTTGAAACATTCAAGAGCGTACAAAACTTGTTAGGTAAAATAAAATTGAAATACTTCGATTGGTTAAAAGTATTGAAAATTTAAGATTTCAAGGTCTATTTGATAGAACATGAAATCCAGTGACAAACTTTCTAATTGCCTTAAATTGTTTTCTTAGCATCATTCCAATTATTGGAATATTGTTCAAGTTCATTTGTATTATTCATTTCCACAAAAACTTGCATAAATCAATAAAAGTTATTAACACTGTAAACAAGAATTGTTTAAACAAGTCAGATGCATCTTACTCAAATAGTTAAGAGTACCTCGATGTAGTGGGAGGAGTGTATGACTTCCTTGCAATTATTGAGAAACAAGTGTTGTGAGAATAAGATGCATTCTTCATATAGTTGAATAAGAAGTCTATTGTACATTAACATGTTTGTAACAATTCTCTCGACTAAAGTGTTTGAGAATCACCTAATAAGACTAGGAAAACCAGGTGAATAACCTAGGGCAAGTAAGAGAAAAACTGGGCATAGGATACCAAATGGTAAACCATGGGTATGGGATACCCTAGTTTATTATATTTCTCTATAAAACTCACAAACTCAGTTTTATGTATTCGGATATATAAGTTACCACTGGAGTTTTAGTCCAAATGGGAGTTTGTTGGGTTTTATGTCTTAAAACTCGTGGTTTGTAAACAATAAAACTTATTTATGATAATTTAATAAGTTGTTATTGAAAATGTGTATTGCTTATTTCATTTTAGAAATAAATCCAATAAACTAAAAGATCTATGAATATTACATGAGTACTTGAACTTTATGTGCAGAAATAAAAGTGGATCGGGTTCGAGTAAATAGTAAAAACGATCTATAGTATTTGAGTGAGGTTGGGTGCCTTATTTTGGCAATACTATTGGATGCGACCCACTCTGTAGTTGTTACAAGGAGTTGTAAAGTACTACAGACAATGTGATCCTCATTCGTACATGTTATAACATAGGAGTGGGAGACGTCTTGTGCAATTGATTTGAGCAAGATCGGACCACGAAATCAGTCCCTCTTACTTTATAACGATGTTTACTGTTTAAGACTGACTATTCCAAAGCGATGACCTAGGTAACTTGACCTTAATCTTGAGCTAACTATGAACTCCTGTTTATTCGAGATTATCCTTAGATTTGCATAGGTGAGGGTTGACTCAACAATGCCGACTCAATAAACCTCAATTTCAAGGGTAAGACCAGGTAGATAGCTGGAGACATAGGGTGCAAGATGGAATTCACTCCTACCCGCTTTCAGGGAAAGTAGAGAGGTTATTCCCTTAAGTTCTAACTTCGAGTCTTGAACAAGGGGTCCCACCCTCTAATTGGTCAGAGAGGAATTCGATTTCTTGATCGGATCACAAATTAATTGTTCATTAGAGGTTCAGTGGAACTTACAGAACAAGAGGTAATTTCTGAGGTAAAACATATATTTGACCCAACCATTATTAAGAAC
Source organism: Benincasa hispida (assembly GCF_027475165.1). NCBI lineage: Eukaryota > Viridiplantae > Streptophyta > Magnoliopsida > Cucurbitales > Cucurbitaceae > Benincasa > Benincasa hispida. The sequence continues at coordinate 57,922,257 of NC_143481.1, read as the reverse complement.
AACTTATGAAGGGTTATCTTACTAATCATGGTTATATCGAGTGAACATAATATATCTACAGTGAGGGGAGTGCAACTATGGGCTTTAATGGAGGGACTCATTAGTTAACGAATGAGAGTTAATTCGGTGTAAAGAGTTTAGCCAATTTATCTTGGATCGTTGGAGCCCATGATCTGTAGGTCCACAAGGTCACCCTACTAACTCATAAATGGATTAGCCTTAGAGTAGCATGATAAGTTGATTTGAAATATTCAAAGTAGAATTAAGGGAATTAGTTATTATATGTGATATAATTACACATTTAATTTTAGAATTAAACGAAAATAAAGGATCAATCAATATTTAAATATGATTTAAATATTAAATTCATGAATAGAGATTAATGATGGTGGAATTGGTGTTAAATTAATTTAATATTTGATATTAAATTAGTTGAATTAATTAAATTGTTTACTTAATTATTAATTATTAGTTTTATTAGAAAAATTAATTTTGAATTAATTATTGTAAAATTAAATATAATTTTTGTTTTAATTATTGAATTAAAAACTGAAATTAAGTTTTAATTTGAAAATTTTCAAATTAAAAGAAAAATAGAAGGCAATTCAAAATGGAAAAGTTGGAATTTTTCACTTCCATTTCCAACTAGCTCAATCACTTTTCCACTTCAAATTCTCAATCAAATTCATAGTAGGAGATACAATAGATGCATGGTTTCTCTTTGCATGAATGTCATGCAATATATACTTCATTTTTTAGTGGAATTAAGGCATTCAAAAACCAGAATTTGAGTTGAGATTTTGAATTTGGAAGAAGGGTTCTTCCAAGTGAAAAAACCAGAGACCTCCTCTCCTTGTTCCCTTAACTCTGGCTTAGTTTGAGTCCCACAACTCAATCCAAGGTACCAAAAGAATAGTAGGGAAGATCTTGTAGTGGTTCACAAGCTGATTTGGAGAAGAATTGTAGCTGAGAATCGTGATTCAAGGTGTTCTTCTAAGGTATGTTATGAAACCCACTTTGTATTTTATGAGCATGCTTAGATTCAAAGCCAAAATTAATGAATTAGAATGCTTATTGATCCTTGTTGCTTCCGCTGCATGTTTTCTAACTCTAACATCATGTTGATTTGTTAAAGCCTATTTTGGACAATTTTTTTTACACATCACACTACAAGTGATTTTCGCAGGGTAAGACGCTTTAAAATCTTGGATTTAAAAGCTTTTCAGGTAGTTATCTAGATATATATGTGTATATGCTTCATGCATTCTAGACTTAGGTGGGAGGGGTTAATAAAATGATAGAATTTAGGTGGGGGTTCCAAAGTTCCATACTGTTGCAAAATCAAGTGGGTGTTCCAATGTTCCATCCTGTTGCAAAATCATACTTTGCCACCCCCAACAGAATTGTAGGTGAAATTTGTACACTATAGTTTTATTTGGTTTTAGTTAAATTTGAGTGTGATCACGTTTGGATGTTGATTCATTAGTTAGCCTATGGGTTATCTCTCAGATGCTCTGCATGCAAACATTTACAAAACTCGATTAAGTTTTTGTTTGATTTATACAATGATTTTGTTTTCTTCTTTCTTTGATTCATATTTTGTCAGTGGGAACACACTGAGCTCTGTAGCTTAGACCTACAACTGATCTTTTTAATTTCATGCATAGAAGGTTTTACTTTTAAAGATACTTCACAAAGTGTTATCTTTATTTTCTTGTGACAGGTATTCTTAGGATCCTAAGGTTTGATAGTGCATAAGAGATGGATCAACTATGAAGCATAACTATGATGCATTTTCCAATTCTTTATTACTTTCCTTCCTTTCTGTTAAATTTATTGAAATTAACTTTGTTAGTAGCTGTTATGATTATTTGGTCAAATTGATACATCAATATGTAGACGTTTTTTATTTCCTTTGTTATCTAGTTTTATTTCCTTCTACCAATAAGTCAGTTAATTTTTGTGTTTGTTGAAATCATAATGTATAAAAGTAATTAAGATTTTACTTTGTATATGTACAGGTAAGACAAATATTCTTGTTTTAAAAAAACATGTTATTGATTTGCACGTGCTTAAACGAAAAATATGTATGTATTTTTTTGTTAATGTCGGTTTTTAACTCTTTGATTGACATTAGAAATGGATTGGACATTTAAAAAAATGAGGCATTAAAAAAATATCAAACAATTATTAAAAAAAAAATGGGCAAAAAACTGACATAGAAGATGGTGGACAATGTTGATTTTCAACCGACATTGAAGAATATTGCCATTGAAATTTCGAGTAGCTATAATGTCAGTTTAAAACCAACATAAAAGACAATTGACATTAGAACCTTTTATAACACAATCTTCGATGTCTGTTTTCAACCGACATTATACCCCTATAACGTCAGCTTTAAACTAACATTAAAACTCAATTTTATAGTAATGAAGTCACAAGTCATCTTAGTCAACAATTCAGTACATTCAACATATCTCATCTAAATCGCCCAAAGATTGAGAACTTTTCTCCAAAATTTAGACATCCAAAATCTCATAAAAAACATGTCAAATCATGTAACTTAGAGCTCAACCACAACACGAAGGAAGTAATTCCCCAACGACCCCAAACATATATAAAAATATTCTCTGTTCGATTCCCAATGCATTAAAATCAAACAAAGCACACCACAGCGGACGATAGTGACATGGAAAGTGTGGTGGTGATCCACAAATCAACAGGCATGTCTCCTAGTGCTTGTGTGAGAAGGCTCTTGCAAGAGAGAGACTTCAAAATATAAGAGCAGAAGATCACAAGATAGTTTGAACTAATACAATAAAAAACAATAGAAAACAATACACTTAGGTTTTATCTCAAGAAGCATTGGATTTAACATCTCGAACTAGACAAAGCACACGCATCAAGTAGGATTTTAAGGTGCCTTAACTTTCTCGATTCCCTTAATATTTTCTGAGATAAGAAGGCTACGATAAAAGGTTAAGCCTATATATATTCCCATGATTCTAGCCTAAGATTAATTTTGTAATATTACACATGTATATAGGTGTATTATATTAATGAGATGAGCAAAGAACTATCCTCCTTAGCATATCAAAATGCTAGGACTAGTTGTTCAAATGGTATATTCGAGATAAATGGGTGAAAAGAAAAGTGAGGAAAAAGTAATGAATTTATTTTAATAAATTTCACCGATGCACAATTTATAGGGATAAACATCAATTTGCGTCGACATATATTTGCATAAAAAAACATATTGGTTTCTCCATTTTGGCCAACGAATTTAATTTTCGTCGGTAGAAATTGATTTAGGCCGACAAAAATTCATGCGTTGAAAAAAAAATGTTGGAATAGGTAAAGATTTTTGTATTATATTATTCAATTTACAAGTCCATTATTATATAACCATACCTTTATTAAAGAAAAAAGATATGAACATAAAATAACAATTAAACAAATAACTAGTTGAGTACATGCTTGAACTAGGCATACGTTCAGTTTCTAAAGAGGGTAAGTGCTAGTTTAAGAACATGACTTAAAGTAGTATGTTGTTCTTACAAAACATGGGATTAAAAATATGAGAGAATATAGAATATACTTTAGAAAGGATGATTCCCAAAAGCATATAAAATAGGTGCATGAAAAAATGCAAAAGTGAGTTATTTGGGAATCTTTAGTGCTTTGTGCTTTATGTTCTTTTGATTAAGTCCATAGCCATGGGATTATCTCCTAAGTTAAAGATTCTAAAGGTGCAATTTTATTCTTCTATGTGTCATTATTTGATATGCCTAACTTTGCCCTATCCCTTCATAGTGCTCTTCCAGCTAGATTCCCCTATAGAAAATAGGAAAAATAAGTGATTTAATTGTAATTTTTTCCCAAATGTACTAAAGAAACATTATACTCTTAGTTTTTATTTTGACCAAATACTCTTAAATTTTTTGCATCACATATAAAAAATTCAAAAGTTCAAATTTGTAAATCTTTTATTGTTGGTTTTCTATTTTTTCATCTCTTTTCTAAGAAGGATTTCTGATTTTCTTTTTCACGTTTAATAATTATTTAAATTTTGATTTTAGTTTTTGAAAAATAAACTTAAATATTATAAAAACTGATTTTTTTTTTTCTGTTGTATCATACCCGTTTTAATTTATTAGAGTTATTTTCAAAGTTGAGGCCGTTTTAAAACTAAAAAAAATGCAGTTTTTAAAATATAAATATAAATAAAACATAAATATCACACTCTTTCTTTTCCTCATCAATGGTTGTAGCTTGTAGTTCTTGTGATGGCAAGCTAGGTGCTTAAGCAATGAAATTCCATCAAATCGTGAGAAATTGCGTGGATTAAATTGTGTGAAAGATCGACATACAAATATACGTGATTCATTAACAATGTATTAACTACGTTCATAGAGTAGAGGAAGAACAATGTTATTAAAGAGAATGTTTCCTAAATATAAAACGACGTCACTAGGGTAGTTTATATAATGTACTTCTTTAAATTTTAGGGTCACAATCGTAAATAACGATATATAATTAAATATGCTAAATACGAGACCCCATATTTAATTGTTCGAAGTCCCAGCTAACAAATTCAACTCATTCCATCACTACCTATATGAGAGAAAGGAAAATCTATTCAAAAACTTTGTTCGATCACTCTTGAAATAATGAGTCCTTGTCCTATGTGTATAAAGATCATTATGAATTTATTATATATTCGATTTGGAATTAGCTCTAAAAGAACCATAATTGAGGTCTGTGATGAAAGCCGATGCAAAGATTTAATTAGGAATAATGAGTTGATATTTGCTGCTATGCTTTGTGAGAACTACTACATGATTTGTGTATACATTACATCGAAAAAATAATAATAAAATTACAATAGACACTAAATCTCAATTTACAGACTCTTTATGAAAGTTTAATGGAGAAATGATCTCATTTGGAAAAAAAAAAAGAGAAGGAAAAAAAAAACAAAAAATATTTATCAGATGTAATTTCTTTTTTCTTTGGCTTACATGTTTCATAGGAAGATGTTTTTTTTTTTTTTTTTTTTTTTTTTTTTTTTTTTTTTTTTTTTAATGTGCCAAGTAGACAAGGTAAGAGAAGACAATAGTTTTTTTTTTTTTTTTCATTGTTTAAACACATTGAAAAATTATGAATTTATACTTCTAAACTTTAAGAATTGTATCCATTCAAACTATAAATAAAATAAATTGTATCAATTTACATTCTCAGCTTTTGTAAATTGATCGATTTGTGATAGGAACATAATTATGAATTAATAATTTTATAATTTTTGCTCCTAAACTGAGAGGACATGTGTGATGTACACAATTAAAAATCATTAGAATATAAATTTTTAAATGAATATAATATTAATTAAATCTAAGCAGAAAATATATTACATGAAACTGAAAAGTAATAAAAGAGAAAATGGGTAAATAACTATAGTGTTTTATTTATTACTAAATAATATGTTATATTTGGTTAATCTTTAGTGAATATGAAATATACTAGACACATTTTTTTTGAAAAAAATTTCCATGGGTGAAATGTAAATGATTGACTAATATAAATTTTTATTGATTTTAAATCGTAAAAATCTAACACAAAGTTTAAACGAAATAAAAAGAGAAAATGAAGTACGATATATAAATTTTTTAGTTTTAAATGTTTTTGAGTAAAATAAAATAAGACGTTATGCACATTTTTTAAAAGATAAAAAATGTGAAAGGATATGAGAAGCAAGAAAGAAAAAAACAATGTATATTTTTTATGAAGAGATTTGTGTATTTGTTAAAAGATATGATATTGATTGTTAAATTAACTAAGTAGTAGCACCAAGCCTATTTACTTACCTAATCACATTAAGCTCTTGAATGATTAGGACATTAAGTTAAATTGACCAAATCTAACCTAAGGTATTTTCATTCCTTAGATTTTGTTTTCTTTTGCTACTAGGTGATCCTAGAATCCTAGCAATCAAACCATAGCATAATTAAAAATTATTGCTACTCAAATTAAGCATGCTTTAGATGCAATTACAGATACCTAAAACATGCATAGTGTGGACGAACAAACATATAAGTATTAACGATTAAGTTGTCAATTTAATCAATCAATATATTCATCTTAGACATTCAAATAAGGCAAGGAAAACAATAAGAAGCAGAAAAAGGAGGGAATATCACCTTCAGAGGGCATTAAATATAAAGCTCTAGTTGTTGCTAGAGGGTTCACACAAAGGGAAGGAGTTGATTATAATGAGATCTTCTCACCAGTAGTCAGACATACTTCTATCAGGGTGTTACTAGTTATAGTAGCACATCAAAATTTAGAACTTGAACAACTAGATGTGAAGACAACTTTTTTACATGGAGAGTTGGAGGAAAAGATTTATATGATTCAACCAGATGGGTTCCAGTGTCCAGGTACACAAGATTATGTTTGCAAGTTGAAGAAATCTTTGTATGGGTTAAAGCAGTCTCCAAGGCAGTGGTACAAACGATTTGATAGCTATATGATTGGACTTCGTTATAACAGGAGTTCGTATGATTGTTGTGTATATCATAACAAAGTTGATGATGGTTCGATGATTTATCTACTTTTATATGTAGATGATATGCTCATAGCTGCAAAATCCAAGTCTGATATTCTGAAATTGAAGAATCTTCTTAGTGCTGAGTTTGATATGAAGGATTTGGTTGCTGCTCAGAAAATTTTGGGTATGGAGATTTATAGGGACAGAGATAAGAGTAAGCTCTTCTTGTTGCATAAAGGATATATTCAGAAAATATTGTCCAGGTTTGGTATGTCATCAGCTAAGCCTATAAATACTCCTAGTGTTGTAAATGCTCGTTTGTCATCTGTGCTTTCACCACAGTCTGAAGCTGAGAAGGAGTACATGTCTCGAGTTTCTTATGCTAGTGCAGTGGGAAGTTTGATGTATGCTATGGTCTGTACTAGGCCTGATCTTGCCCATGCTGTTAGTGTTGTCAGTAGGTTCATGGGTCAACTTGGGAAGAAGCATTGACAAGTCGTTAAAAGGATTTTTCGTTACCTTATAGATACATTTAATGTTGGTCTTGTTTATAGAAATTGCACAAAGTGTTTGGTGACCGGTTATTTTGATTCTGACTATGCTGGAGATGTTGACAATAGGAGGTCTATGACTGGTTATGTGTTCATTCTAGGTGGTTCTGTTGTTAGTTAAAAGGTAACCTTACAACCTACAGTTACTTTGTCTACTACTGAAGCAGAGTACATGGCCTTGACAGAAGCTACTAAAGAGGGAATATGGCTGAGGGGGTTAGTTGGTGATCTTGGTTTGCATCATGACCAAGCTATTGTATATTGTGATAGTTTAAATGCAATATGCCTAGCCAAGGATCAAGTTCATCATGAGAGAACTAAGCACATAGATATAAGATATCACCTCTTAAGAGGTGAGCAGAGAGTTAAAGTGATGAAAATTGGTACTGTTGATAACCCTGCTGATATGTTCACAAACCGGTTCCACAAGGCAAGTTCCAACATTGTTTGGACTTGCTGAATGTTTTGAATTATTAGTGGTCCCCTTTGTGGGACACTTTGAGGCATGAGGGAGAAGTCTGGGTACATCTGACGATATTGATTTATATTGCATTTGGTAAATCTGTTATCTGGGAGAGAATTTAATTCAAAGTGGAGATTTTTTGAAATGCCTTGAATCTATTTGTTGGTGCTTTGAACAACCAAGTACGGGGGGTCTCACTGTTATTTACGATTTCGTATTCAGCATATTTATTTATTTGTAGTTATTTATGATTTTTGCCCTAGGGTTTAGAGTAGTGCGATATATAAACTCTCTAACCCGCACTACTCTAAACCTAGAGGCGATGTTTTGATGTAATTTCTGAAAACATTCTCTCTAATAATATTGTTCTCCCTCTATCCATGGACGTAGCTAACACACTGTTAGTGAACCACATATATCTGTGTGTTGATCTTCTCTATCTCTACATTCCTTTTTGTATTCTTTAATTGTCGTTTTCGCAACAATAGCATTGTGCGCATGGGGGGCAACACTACGCGCATAATGCGTTCGACCGTCCTTCCGTGCACGTGCATGCACGATGGTATGTCGATACCTCATGTGTAGTCGTGCACTCTATCGCATGCCAATGTAGCATCGTGGCCCCATAGTGGAGCATTGTGGCCTTGCCTACATTTTCTCCAAAATTTGTGCTCTTTGGAAAAAGCATCGGGCATGGCACCACTGCACTCTGAAGGGCATTTTGGTTATTTTATCTCCCTTGAAGCCTCAAATACTCTTGTTAGCTCTAAGTACTCCAAATAAACCTCGAACGGCCTATAACAGTCAATTCGACCTCTTACGTGCTCAATACCTATAAAAGCACTAAATAAACACATTAAACACAATAACAACCTTGAATTAAGCAGAGCGTAGCACATTTTTTGTGCTATTAAACGCCCCCAATATAATTCTTGATCATCATCGAGCAAGGTAAAATATAACACATTCACACAAGATAATGCTCACTTAATCGCATGGTTCTTTACTCATATCTCAATAGTCTTCTAGGATTAAATTTGCAATCATTGATGAAATTTGACTACAATCAATTAAAGAAGCATATTTTTAGAATGACTTTGACCTACTGATGCATGAATGAGTTCAAAAGCCTACTAATTGAGCCAATACAACACTAAATAATTTTATATGGTTCTCAATCCATTTTCCTATTTGATTGCATCAATATTAATCATTCATTTGCATTAAGAAGAGGCAACTTTAACTAAGATCGGATTAGTAGTTCATAAAGTCTAGGTTACTAATCCAAATTTTCTTGAATTTAAATAATCATGCATAATTGTGAACAAAATTAATCCCAATAATCTAAATTCATACATTTGCACTTTTTAATTTTGTGGCCCTAAGAAATAAAATACATAAACATGCTTAAATTCTAGCATTCATTGAATTAAAGAATGTTGGCCAAAAATTCTAAAACTTATTGCATAGATATAAATTCAACATTCAAGAATAAATTTCAACAAGAATTTAAAAAAGAAATCAAGAATTTATATAAGAAATTATAAATGATTCAACCTCATACAAAGAAAATTAAGAATCTAACCTAAACTTAACTAGATTTACCTACCTTAATATAACACCTCCTTTAAAATTTGATCAAAGAATTACATGGATACATCAAAGGTAAGAAAAGAATGAAATAAAAAGTGCAGAAAGCTAAGAAAAATGAGAGAAAATTGAGTGAAGATCTGATCTCCCACGTCGAGGGCTACTACTACAACAACATACTAAGGTAGGGTTGTAACGCTCCTAGCGATGACATTTTCGTAATTTTTCTGTTGTTTTCCTATATGATGCCTCCTAACTCAAATTTTGTTCCCTTTTAGCTCGTTATTCTTCTAAGTAACTCATTTTCTTCTCGGGATTAATTTACCTATAAAATGAAATTTTATTCATAAGAATTATACAAATATGGTAGAGTTCAAGATAGAAAACTAGCTCTTTTTGAAAGCTATCAAAAACCCCCAACTTAACTTTTGACCGTTCCGAGCAAGGATAAAATAAAAATATACATTCATGCAGGAGGTTCTTTTATTAATTTAATCATTTGATCAATTTGCTCTAGTCAATCATTTGGTTTACTCAATCATTTCATTCTAATCTCGAGTCTTAATAGTCCAAGAAAGTAATGCAGTTAATCAATTAGATAATACAAAATTTGCAAACAACCAATTGGAAATCTTTTTTTTTTTTTTAATAATAAAAAGTGCTTTTTCAAGTAAAATCATGGAAGAAAGAATGCAAAACTCTTGTTATTTAAGAGTCTAAGACACACCGAAAAGGTTTTATTTAGCTCTCATTTCCTTTTTCTCCTACTCGAGCTCCATTATCGACCCAAGACATTCCAACTTGTAGGAAAAAAAAAAACAAAAGGCAATGGTGCCTAAAACTCACACACACAAAACATAGAAGGCATTTGTTTTACCTAAAGGGCTAGCTTTCACACACAATCATAGGGAACCAATCCACTTTTTCTCACGGGGCCCTAACATGGCACGGCGGAGGTAGCTCTTTTCACCTCTATCCATGCACACACATACTTTTTTTCTTCAAGCAAACTAGCATTGCTTTTTTTCTTTTTTCTTTTTTCTTTTTTTATGCTTTAAACAACTCTTTTTTCTTTATTTATCAATTACTAATTTTTATTTTTTTAATCACACAATAGGCTCTTTTTTATTCAATTTGTCTAGTTTTGCTCTAAAACAAGTTGGTTACTCAAAAGGTTAAAGGTGGGCCTTTCGAGGTGACAACAAAAATCAAGGAAGATAATAATTTTCTAGAAGTCTAGGATTCTTAAATGAACTTAAAACAAAGCATTCAATTTTTCAAGAGATTGACAAGAATTTTTTTTTAAAAAAATGGGTTCAAAATTTTATTTGAAAATTGTATTATATCTATGGTCTCGAAAGCATACACATAAAGGAGTGCATCATCAACATTTCATTGATAAGAAAGAAATGATGTAGCATAAAAAAAATGAATTGTTTGTTTTTTCTATATGTTCAAATATTCAAACAATCATATATTTGTAGTAAAAAATATAAAGTTTTCGAAGTTACAATTTTCTTTCAAATTATCAAGAATCAAGAAGCATAAAGGAGCATCAGGAATCACAAAATTTTTCAGATTTCACAAAATTTCAAAGAGTCACAAATATATCACAAAATATCAAAGTATGTCAAAACCATAAAGTACATCAAAAACACAAATCGGAGCTCAAATGCTCAAGGGTCCAGATTTGCATATAAATCATCATGATGAATAAAAAAATTTCAGCATCATCTAAGAACATAGACAGAATTCACGCATAAAGAGAATGAACATGCATCACACCCCACCCCAACTTTGAAATCAAACATTGTCCTCAATGTTATAAAAAAAAAAAGAAAAACACAACAACAAAATATAAAGGGGAACAGAGAAACTCGCCTGGTTTGGATGTGTGCTTGCATTGAGCATGCAATACTTATCTTCTTTTAATTTCAAGTTCATCTGCAAAGAAAGAGACTCAAAATTCTCATAATTATTTATTAATAGAACTAAGATAGCTAGGCTAAATAGAGGACAAAAAATGAAAAATTAAAAAATTAAACTCCTAGTTGCCTTCAGGTAGCACATCTAAGATCGCTTGCTCGACCTTTTAGCCTATCAAGGCACGTAAATGTTCTCATATTTCTTTGGGCCTTTTTTCCCCGAGTCGATAAAACTTTCAAAGCCTAACAAGTGCTCCTGCATTTGAAAGGCACCAAATAGGTCTTTTTTTAGATTTCTAAAAGAAATAGGAAATAAAACAAAATACTCCAGGATTGACTCTACAAAAAATAGAGACTCGGACTCATGTCAGAAAGGTGAGCAATATTCAAAGATAAAGGAAACATCAAAGGGAAGAAAAGGACAAAACTTTGCAGCCTCTAACTCTATCACCTGAGACTCCTCAAGATGATGTTTAGACTCATACTCAACCTTACAAACTTGCTCTTGGTATGGCGGGGAATAAACATCTTAATTATCTCTCTTGAAAGTATAAGAATCCTCAACGAACTCGGCCATAGTAGTATAGACGCTATGTAGCTCTGGTTTACTCTCTTATGGGGGCATTGTAAACCCTGTACTCCATTTTCCCTACATAAGTGAGTAATAGGTTTGCTAAACAAAGATTAAGAATATGTTAAAGTAAAGTTGTGAAAGGAAGTAAAAAAAGTAGGAAGATGGAAAAATAAAATTCTAAGTGATGGAAAAATCTAATCTTGGGTGAGTTTTAGATAGTTTGCTAAGTGAAAAATTGGCTAAGTATAGAAGCCAAGAGTATACATGCATTGGTGTTAGGAAGCATTAACGCATGAGGTTGTGTGAGGCTAAGTGTTCAAACCAAGGACATATTGAGCGCATGAACGCATGAGTTGATGAATTTTTCATGATGTGTGACCTTACCTTTGGAGGTTAGACGAGCTCTTGTGAAGGCCAAATCTGGCCCAGTATGGGAAAAGCTAAGCATTGGAGTTGTGCACGCCAAGGTGGTCTTGTTCAGTGCTTTCAACCTTATGCATTGACAAGGCATGCGACAGCCAAGGGGCTTGCGAGGTAGTGAACATGCGGGCAAGGTATGTTGGGCATTGGCACAAGGCTAGGCGTGGAACCTAGCGCACGTATGCAAAGGATGCGCTGAGGTTTGAGGAAAGATATGCGGCAACCAAGTCCTTTTGAGGTTATTGGACACATGGTGTAGGTTGGTCGAGCAATGACATGAAGGGGTGTCCAAGTGGGTGAGGAACATGTCAAACGGCCACAAGAGGCTTGCATAATCGTGCAGCGAGGATGGGCTATCATGCAACGAGTATGGGCCAGGCGCGAGCAAGGCACAAGGCAATGGACCGTCATGCAAGTGTGATCGCATAGTGCATGTGGGGCTACACGATAAGCACTAGACGATGTGCATTAGGGTTGAATGATGAGCGTAAGGCTGAGCGTTGAGGCTAGGCATGTGTGTTGACTAGTGTGCAACAATGAGCACAAGGCGTTGGGTACTCGATGCACACTGGAGCTATACGATGAAGCGAGGAAGTATACGATTGCGTTGGAAGGCTGTGCGATTGCTTGGAAGTGTTGGCAATCTTCGCGGAAGGCACATGAGACATGCGATGCAATGCTTGGTGGTTGAGCATTGAGGAAGGCTTAATGCTTGGTTGATGATATGTTCTATGCATGGGCTACGACATGCGTTGGCTTAAGAATATGCTACCATAAGAGGGACGCAATAGCCTTAAGGTGAGCTATGCGTTGGCCAAGTTGGGCAATGCATTATTTGAATGAGGCATGTGGCCAAGTAACTGCAAGCGTTGGCTTGAGAGTTGATCCTTGCAAAGGATCAGTTTAGTGACAGAGTAGCTAAGCCAGCTATCATGCTTAGGATGGTTGTTATCTCTTTAAGGATGAGGCGGTAGCTTATCAAGGAAGGGTTAGCATGCAGCTGCTAGTATAAAAGGGAAGCTTGACTTCAAAGAGACGGTTTAAGTAATTTAATCGTTCAAATGGAGTGATTCCAGAGCCATTCAAACCTTGAGTGTGTCTAGTTTTTGAGGTTGAATTGACAGAAAGAAATCCTAAAGGAATTAAACTAGAGATCGAGGACTATGGCTGAAGGTCGAGCTCTTGGGTAAGCTCAGGCCATTCTTGAAAATTGATAAATTCCAGCCAAACCACGAGAATTCCTAGGCTGAAATTTTAAAGTAATCCTGCTAGGACAGTTTAGAGCAAGTTTGTAGAAGGAAATTTCTTGAGAAAAGGCTTAAGAAATTAGTTATTCTAATTAAACAAGCAACCAGCTGCTTGGATTGAACAAGCAAGAAGCTTGAAGGGCTAGAAGGTGATGTTGAACGCACACGTTGAGGGCTAAGCTGCGTACAAGAGATGAGTGGGCGTAAGGATGCGCTGAGATGCGTTGGACCATGCAACGCATGCTGAGGCCGTACGCACAAGAGAATGTTGTGTGGGCATTGGTTTGTGCGACAGAGTGAGTGAGTTGTGCAGGCAGGTGATAACTTGTGGAAATACAAGTTATTTATACTGATTTATTTAGATATTGCGGCCAAATGAAAAGAAAGCTGCGTCAATTGTAGAGAAATTAGTTGAGAAATGCAAGAATTATAAATTGTCGTCAATACACAAACTAACACCATTGTGATGGTAGAAAAGAATATTTCAAGTCTGTTTTGCAAGAAATCAAGTCACCGCATGCGTTCATGGCTCAAGAGAAAAAGAACAACGCATCTACGTCGCATTGCACCAATAATTCAAAAATGAATAGATGATCAACGAAATGACGGCGCATGCGACAATCGATCAAGAGCTTTGCGATCAACGCAACTTCTACCGCATGCGGTAATAAAAAACAACACCGCATGCGGGCACACGATCGAAAGATGCAAATGCGCAATGCAATCGCGGAGGAATTTGACACGTGTACAACTAACCGTTGTGCATTTTCGATGGATTGATTGCATAACAGAAGGAATATTTATTCCACCATTTTCGGAATTTTCATAACAATAAAGTGGGTTCCACACGGTAGAAAGTCAGAGCATTCAACTATAAATACCTTCAGAGAATTCATTGAAAAATATACTTGATACGAGGGTATTTTGATATTTGCATATTGAGAGAGTGGCTGATCTGAGTGCTGATCGGAGAAGATCTGGGAAGAAAAGAGGCAAGTCCGAGAGGTGAGTCTCAGGGAGAATCATTCAAAATCCCCGTCGTGAAGCTCTGTACCTAGATCAACTCGACCGGTTGAGCAAGCCTAAGAGGGACGCTCATCCTTCCATTCACTCGATACGCTGGCAATCGATTTCTCCATCGAGATCTGTGTCAAGACGTTGGCACTCTTCTGAATTTATTTCTATCTCTATCATCAATTGTATCTCATCTTCTTAGTCTAAATCTATCACACCATGTATCAGATGCTTGATTCTATAATTAAATGTCATGATCATTTTCATCTCCTTATTTCTGTCTATTTTCATTCCTCCATTAATCACTTTCTCCACGATGTTTTCTTAATCTCTTGGTAATTAGAATGAATTAAACAAATAAATTAATTTGTACTAAAGAAATAAATATGTTAAGATGTCATTCTGATCTGTCGAGAGAAGGTTAGAAGAATGTGTTAACTAAAGTGAGAAATACTTCCAGATGGAAGCAACCTTACGTTCATTACGTTCATCCCTGTTTCACCACAAAGATGTGGGAACACGTCGATCACCGAGAGATGTACGCCAAGGGAAAGTGTAACCGTAGTTATATCTTTAATGCAATTAATGAACTTGCGATGTTTATACTAATTATCTTTTCTCTTTCTGCTTCGTACATAAAGCCTTGCTACCACATAACACGATTCTTTGTATAATCTTCACAGTCAGTCTCAAACTCGGTATCATGTATCATGTAACCTATATCTTGTATCATCATAGCTTAGGTTTATTTTTATTGCACTTTATTTTACTGCACAACTCTATTTTATCGCATATTTTACTTCACCGCATATTTTACTTTACCGCAATTTTTTAAATACCTGTACAAACCTCACTTTTATTAAATTGAAAAACCCCCGATCGCATATATCACGAATGTAACACAAGTAACCTAAAAAAATCCCTGTGTTCGACCTCGGATCACTCCGAAAAACTTGCGGTGGAATTATACTTGGTTTTAATGCAAGCAAACTTGTGACAACGTAGAACGTACTACCAGCATCTCATTAATAACGCATACATCTAGAAGTAGTATCACATAAAGTGTGCATGAGCAACAACACAACATAAGATTACCTTTTGCGTTACAAGTTTATGGCAATATGAGCTTGTAGCACATCTTCATGCATGCACATTACGAACGTTGAAATCCTAAGTCATCAAGTTTATGGCTCCGTTGTCGGGGAATTGGTAATGGTTAGTTTTGAGTACGTTTGTAGTATGTGCAAGACAAATCTCTTTGTACTGGCTGTTTATCGCAGAGAGCAATCTGACGGCTTATGAGTACTGGAGTGATCTAGAAATTCTAAGCTGACCCAGAGATCAGGTATATTTTTCACGCAGGAGCACATCAAGACCAGATTCAGGCAGGAATTTCAAAACCTACGATTGCGGAGAATGCGAGGGTTGAGAAATGTTTAATGCATTTTCCATACTTAGTGTGGTTCCCAAAGGAAGTAGATCATATCTCCCCCCGTATACATTGCGGGATGAGACCAGGAGGAGAGCAATGTCCCTGAAGACATTGGGCAAGCAAGCTGGACTGCCTGCGGAGGTATGGATTGCGTTCATCAAAGAAAACTATCATCCGGTCTATATCTCAATTCTATGTTTACATGCTTTCTTTTAGATTCCTATTTTTATTGTTTTATGAACTTTTTTCATTTACTGCTTCATTTAATTTGTCTTTCAATGCTTTACGAATTTATGATTCATTCAATTCCCTTGCATTTATTTCTGTACTCTCTTTAATTTCTTTAACTTTTCTGTCATAAATGTGTTATTTTTAAACTTGGTGAATGATTTTTTAATAAGAAGAAAATTATTACTGCAAGGTCCTTCTGGCTTGCATTGATAAAAAAAATAAAAATAAAAAATAAAATTTTAATAATAAAACAATCAACATCCGGTATGCATTGCGATAATGGGTGCATCTTGTGCCAACAAGATAAATTTTGCGTCCATTACACCCAAATGCATTGCGTTGAGGGGTGTGTTGCACTCGTATGTGTTCTTTGCTCGTCCTTAGCGAAGATGCACTATGTCGAGGTAGTGTTGCGCTGGTAGAAATATCATGTGCCCGTTCTCTAGAAATGCGTTGAGTTAAGGGGTATGTTGCAGGAATACGTGCATTGTTGCTCGTCCTCAGCAAAAATGTATTTTCATTAATGGAAGCGCGGTGTAATTTTTAATCGTGCACACATTTGAATCAAATTCAAAAGATACTGCAATTCATTATTTTTCTATGCTCAGCTAAATTCTTTGATTCTTTGTACAGGCCAAAATTTTGTATTGCGTTATTTGTAATTATTTGTATACTTCATTAATTTTCAATACAACTAAGTATCAATTCTATCTATATGTCTGTGCCTCTTCTTTATTATCCTTTGTCAACTTTGAGATATTCTTAATCTTTCTTTTTGTGTTATTCATTGCGCTGCCATGATGTATAATATGCATACACTTAGAAACATTTTCCACACTTTGTATTTTCTAACTAACACTAACTTAAGCAATACTTTACATTTTATCCTTCAAAATTTTGCTCAAACCTTCTTTTTGAAATTTTGTCTAAGTGTTTGTCTATTTTGTTCAAACAACACAATGAGAACCTTGCGCATCTCTAAATTTGGGGGTGGGGAAGATCTGAGCAAATGAGATCAAGAGTATGTGGTCATTAAGAAAATGCGGTCATTCTTTAAAAATATAATACATATATATATATATATTTCATATAAACTCTAATGTCAGCGTAAGGGAATCCTCAAAAACATTCCCAACCTGATAAGAGTTAAGTTGTGAAAGGAGCCTGCTCGTAGTTGGATATTCGCATGACACCCGTGGGAGCATGCCAAAACGAAGGTGGGTTTCCAATAACAACGCAATATGAAAAGAAAAAAAATGAGAAAGAAAAAAAATAAAAGAATGCAAGAGAAAACTCCTCTGAAAGTCATGAGTTAAAGTTAAGATCGACACACAACCGTAATTGGATGTTTGCATGACACCCGTGAGAACAAGCAAAAACGAAGGGTATAACCATGATCAATAGTCTCTAATAAATGACGCAAAGTTTGACCACCGCATCCAGACACATCAAGTTGTTTTGACAAGAAGAGGTAAACATTCTTTTTAAAACTAGAAAAGCATTTTTGAGTAGAAATTTGTAGTATAGAAGAATAAAATAAGGCTTTATTAGGAATTAGCAAGGATAGAAGGAAATTGCGTTGTTAAGTAATGTGCTTGAGGAACCAATCGACGTAAAAATTTAGGATAGAAATTGAGCATTGTTGCCTTAGTAGAAGATATGCTTGAGGACAAGCATATATCTAAATTTGGGGATGTGATAACTTGTAGAAATACAAGTTATTTATACTGCTTTATTTAGATATTGCGGCCAAAAGAAAGAAAAGTTGCGTCAATTGTAGAGAAATTAGCTGAGAAATGTAAGAATTATAAATTGTCGCCAATACACCCACTAACACCATTGCGATGGTAGAAAAGAATATTTCAAGTCTGTTTTGCAGGAAATCAAGTCACTGCATGCGTTCATGGCTCAAGAGAAAAAGAACAACGCATCTACGTCGCATTGCGCCAATAATTCAGGAATGAATAGATGATTAACGAAATGACGACGCATGCGACAATTGATCAAGAGCTTTGCGATCAACGCAACTTCAACCGCATAAGGTAATAAAAAACAACACGCGGGCACACGATCGAAAGATGCAAATGAGCAACGCAATCGCGGAGGATTTTGACACGTGTACAACTAATCATTGTGCATTTTCGATGGATTCATTTCATAACAAAAGGAAAATTTATTTTACCATTTTCGAAATTTCCAAAACAATAAAGTGGGGACAACATGGCAAAGAATCAGAGCATTCAGCTATAAATACCTTCAGAGAATTCACTGAAAAATATACTTGATATGAGGATTTTGATATTTGTATATTGAGAGAGAGGCTGATCTGAGTGCCGATCGTAGAAGATCCGGGAAGAAAAGAGGCAAGGCCGAGAGGTGAGTCTCAGGGCGAATCATTCCAAATCCCCGTCGTGAAGCTCTATACCTAGATCAACTCTACTGGTTGAGCAAGCCTGAGAGGGACGCTCATCCTTCCATTCACTCCATACGCCGACAAAAGATTTCTCCATCCAGATCTGTGTCAAGATATTGGCACTCTTCTGTATTTATTTCTATCTCTATCATCAATTGTATCTCATCTTCTTAGTCTAAATCATTCATACCATGTATCAGATGCTTGATTCTCTAATTAAGTGTCATGATCATTTTCATCTCTATATTTCTATCTATTTCCGTTCCTCCATTAATCGCTTTCTCTACAATGTTTTCTTAATCCCTTGGTAATTAGAATGAATTAAACAAGTAAATTAATTTGTGCTAAAGAAATAAATATGTTTAGCTAGAGCATGCTAGACGACATCTTCACCTGTGAGAGCAAAAGTGAAGATGCCATTCTGATCTGTCGAGAGAAGGTTAGAAGAATGTGTTAACTAAAGCGAGAAGTACTTCCAGAGATGGAAGCAACCTTGCGTTTATTACGTTCATCCCTGTTTCACCACAGAGATGTGGGAACACGGCCGATCATCAGGAGGTGTACGCCAAGGGAAAGCCAAACCGTAGTTATATCTTTAACGCAATTAATGAACTTGCGATGTTTGTACTAATTATCTTTTCTCTTTCTGCTTCATACATAAAGTCTTGCCACCACATAACACGATTCTTTGTATAATTTTCACAGTCAGTCTTAAACTCGGTATCATGTATCATGTAACCTACATCTTGTATCATCATAGCTTAGGTTTATTTTTATTACACTTTAGTTTACTGCACAACTCTATTTTATTGCATATTTTACTTCACTGCATATTTTACTTTACCACAATTTTTTAAATACCTGTACAAACCTCACTTTTATTAAATTGAAAAACCCCAAGTCGCATATATCACGAACGTTACACAAGTAACCTAAAACAATCCCTGTGTTCGACCTCGGATCACTCCAAGAAACTTGCGGTGGAATTATACTTGGTTTCAACGCAAGGAAACTTGTGACAACACAGAGCGTACTATAAGTATCCCATTAATAACATATACATCTAGAAGTAGTATCACATAAAGTGTGCATGAGCAACAACACAACATAAGATTACCTTTTGCATTACACGTTTATGGCAATATGAGCTTGTAGCACATCATCATGTATGCACATTAGGAACGTTCAAATCCTAAGTCATCAGCAGGCTCACAAAATATTAGGCGCAAGAGGCACTGAAGCATGTGGTGCACGACTGGATGAATGCATGGGGCATGCATTAATGTGCTACAAGATGGGCACATGGGCAGAATGATTGGCACAAGGGTTAGCTAGACGATAGGCCATGCAATGATGAGTGTGGGCGTGAGCTAGAAAGCTTGGATGCATAGGAGGTAGGCCATGTGTTGAAATGCTGCGTGTGGAATGCCCAAGGAAAGACATGGTCGCATGGTATACATTGATAGTGTGTGTGACTATCGCATAACAAGCTCCACACCTAGAAGAGAATTCTAAGTGTTCACAAGGCACGGTGAGCTTAGCATTGGAAGGTAAGTTTGCACACTATAACAAAGTAAACTAGTTATGAAATGTTAGTCCCAAAAGGGGAGCCAATGCTAATGAATAGAATGTATTGTGATGTCCACAAGCCTAACATCAAAAGAAGGGGTACATTAAGAGGATTTCCAAAGACAGTGAGTGACTTTAAATGCTTTAAATGAATTGCAAATGCTTTATGAATGTTTTAGCAATTCATGTTTACTGAAAGCTATTTATGACAACTATTCTCAAATAGTTTCCAAGTAATGCATCTCTCTTTAATGTTATGTTTATGTTATATACTTCAATGATCATGAGTATGCATTAGTGCTAAATGCCTTAGGGCAACTAAGTCATAAAGAGATAAGAATGTGCCTTAGAATATACGAATAGCTCAATACTAAAGGACTAAATGAAAAGGTATTAGAGCTTAGTTTAGATAAGAGATTAGTATGAATAGCTCAGTATTGAAGGATTAAATGAGAAGGTACTAAAGCTCAGTCTTAAGTACGAGATCAGCATGAATAGATCAATACTGAAGGACTAAATAAAGGATTAAATGAGAAAGTACTAAAGCTCAGACTTAGATATGAATAGTACTGTATCGAAGGACAAGATGTGAAGGTACTGGAACTAAGTCCTAGATATGAGTTCTGATGATTGGATCCAATCTACGTGCATGTAGGATAGCTAAAACTAGGAGAAAAGTGATGGACAAAGGTGACACACCTTGAGCTAGTGTACTATGGAGAGTTGGACAAAAGGGTTCCTTCTCTTAGTTAAGTAGAATGTAGTTAAGTATAGTGGAGAGATGGACAAGAGGGTTCATCTAAAGAAAGAGGCTAAGTATGGTAAAGAGTGAGCAAGAGGGCCACTCTCAACTAAAGCATAGTTCAACAAAGCACCCAATGTGATTTGTTATGATAATAATTACGTGAATGATGGTTGTCCTAAGTTTATGTTTTCAGTTAAAGCTTTTAGTTTTTACTATCAGTTTTATGTATGATACTTATGTTTTAAATGTTAATCACTCACTAGGCTTCTAGCTCATGTTTTCAAACATTTTCCTCCTTTTAGTAGCGGTCATTCCCTAGAAGACATTCTGCTGCTGCTTTTCCATTCAAAGACTCAGGTTGAAGGAAGCTTGATTGAGGACTCTGTATTTGTTAGTACACATGTGTCTTTGATATGGGGACTAGTGTTGTATGTTGGGCTCACTAAGTTGTAATGTACATAAGTGTATGTATGAACAATGTATAAAATCCTGTAATGTAAATGTGTTAAGTTTTGAGTAATCTGTTAAGTATGTTGATGAAATTTATGTATTCAGGGTTCGAAACTAGTTAAATAGGTTAGTTAGGCAGTAAGTGCAAGTAAAAGAGTTGGTAACTGCTGCCGTCACTTTTCCTTCCAGTTTAAGAGGGTAATCTGGGGCGGAGTGTGATCAACATGAAATTCACAAGCTGAGAAATAAGATTGACCTAAATTAGCATATGGGCTTCAGTCTCTATATGAGACTCAATAGACTTCTACTCACACTGAGAAAAGCCATTAGCAAGTTCACACATTATGGAATCCAACCTCTTACCTTGACTTGAAGTATGAGGAATCAACTGCTCAACATGATGGTTGATGTTAGTTATTCCACTGCTCAGCTTGGTAGGTTAAGAAGATGGTTGCAACAAGGATTCTCGTTGCCTATGGATTTTCTGAGAAAACTCATAAGAGTTGTTAGCAATCTCCATAACCAACTCTTCTAATGATTTACCTGAACTAGCAGAAGGATAATACATGAATGTCAAGCTCAGGCTAGGAATCTCCCTATGGGAATAGTATCACGCACAGAATCACAAGAAAGCCGAGGACATGCTACGGATGGATGACCTTGAGGCAAAAAAACTCCACATGTCTCAAGCTCTTGCAATTTCCTAGTAGCCAAAATTGAACAAAAGAGGTTAGTTCTGATAATTGACTTCTAACCCTTTTAATTTCTCTTACCTCTTGTCCTTCTTTTCGTTGAGCCGCTTGACATAATAGATGTGCATATCATTCGCCATAATAAGAACAAGTAGACTCAAAGATAAAGACAAATATTTTTAGGGTTTATTTTATTTTATTTTTTTTATCAAAAAAGGAATCCAAAAATTGACTAAAGCTAGTTTCCTCGGTTCTTTAACAGCGATGCCAATTTGATCAATTTGAAAATGTGTGTTGTTATCATACTTTAAAGGACCAAATAAATTTATAACTCCAATCTAACAACGTACATTAACACTTAGTATAGATGGCAAGAAAGGGAACGTCCACAGAGAACATAGACTAGACTTAAAACAATTAATGAACTCCAATATGATCGGGGGAGGGGTAGTTGTTATGGAATTAAAAAAATCATGCAAGAATGTAAAGACGAGAATGTAAATGCGTAAATGTAAAGATAGAAACTCGATTTTTAAAATGATCGAGTTTAGTTAGGTTTCCTCTTACACTTCTTGGCACTCAAAGGAATTTAACAAATCAAGATTCTTGATAGTTTCACTTAGCCTATGAAACCGGAAAGCCTAGAATTGTGTAACTCAATTTCATGATTAAACAATTCAATCAATCCTAAACGACACAACTAATTGGGTTCGATAGCATCTATATTAATCGTGTATTTATAATAAGAAGAGGCAATCTTGACTAAGATCGAATTAGTAGTTCAGAAAGCCTAGGTTACTAATCTAATTATTCTTGAATTTAACTTATCATACATAATTATGAACAAGATTGATCCCAGTAACCTAAATTCACACATTTGCACCTTTTAGTTTTGTTGCTCTAAGAAATCAAACACATAGACATGCTTAAATTCTAGCATTCATTGAATTAAAGAAAGGTGGCCAAAAAAATTCTAAAATCCAATGCATAAAAATTAATTTAACATTCAAGAATCAATTTCAACAAGAGTTTATAAAAGAAATCAAGAATTTACATAAGAAATTATAAAAGATCCATCCTCGTACAAAGAAAATTAAGAATCTAACCTAAACTAAACTAAATTAACTTACCTTAATGTAGCAACTCTTTCAATATTTGATCAAAGAATTGCATGGATGCATCAAAGGTAAGAAAAGAATGAAAGAAAAAGTGCAGAAAACTAAGAAAATTGAGAGAAAATCGAGTGAAGATCTGATCTCTCGCGTGAAATTACTGAAATTTGCTTTTATACTAAGGGTTCAGCATGACGACACTCCAACGAGCGTAATGACACTATTGTAGTAGTAGCCCTAGGTAGATTAGCAACATTGATGCTATGCTTGGTTACGGTGAGGCGCGCGAACGAACACGTTCGCTTTACGTTTCCATCAAAATTCGCAGCATAACGATGCTAAGGATAGCATCGTTATGCTGCTTGTATCTACTATTACTACCTCCAGGTGTAGCATTTCCATGTTGAGGTAGGGTTGTAACGCTCCTAGTGACGAAATTTTCGTAGTTTTTCTATCTTTTTCCTATTTGATACTTCCAAACTCAAATTATTCTCCTTTTTGGCTTTTTTTTCGTCTAAGTGACTCATTTGCTTCTCGAGATGAATTTACCTATGAAATGAATATTTTATGCATAAGAATTATACAAATATGGTAGAGTTATGGATAGAAAACTAGCTCTTTTTTAGAGTTATCAGGCAGCTCTTTTTACCCCTAGTTATGCGTACACATTGTAAGCTTATATTCTATTCATTTCGAGAGAATTTGTTTTAGTAAGCTGATTTTTTTAGCATACATATAATCACACATTTTCTCCCTCAGTATTACATTACGACCTAATATGCAAGATATTCCCTAATCTATGAGGCCTTTTAGAGTGATAACAAAAATTTAAGCCAAATAAAACAACTCTAAGTATGCAGAACTTAACTTTGTGAGACCAAGGACCTAAAGATACATGAGAGATAAGAAAAATTTTGAAATGGGCTATAAATCGTGATTATTATCTTCAAACATCATCTCATATAAGTCTAATCACAAAGAGGCTATGTCATCAACTCATTATCATAACAAACCAAACAAATGAACAAGCAAGCAAACCAAGCAAAAAAATATGGTACGAGCTCAAATGCTTAAGACTTCAGCAGATTATAGATACCCCACCTCAAACTTAAAATGATATATTGTCCCCAACATATCTCTAATCTAAGCCTAATGAAATAAAAGAGTCAAGGAAATAGAAAACTTCATTGGTAGCGTTTTCGTGCATGATGGTGGTAAGATGGCTCGGAGCTTAAAATGATCTTCTTTCTCTTCGAGGGTTAAGGAGAGGAACTTACAAAAGGAAAATAAGAAGCTAAGCTATAAAAGCAATAAAATTTTGTCACTTGGCTGTCTCCAAGAATCGCAAATTTTTCAAATCGGTTGCTCGACGTTGTTTCCCTTTCAAGGTTCATATTTCTTTAGTCCCTTCTTCTTTTAATCCTCAAAGCTATTTATAGGAAGTGGACTTTTGAAGCATTCAAGAGCTCTAAAGATAGAAATATTTTAAAAAAATTTCGTTTTCGGAAAAATAAAGACAGACTAAACTGACTGAATAGGAAATAAAGACTCCAACTCATAAGAGTGAGATGAGCAATATTCGAAAATAAATGAGATGTCAGAGGGAGGAAAAGAGCGAGGCTTTTCAACCTTTGACTCTGTGACCTAAGGCTCCTCGAGATGAAGCTTGGGCTCATATTTAACATCACATACTTGTTCTTGACACGACAGGGGGTATGCATCCTCATCATCACTGTATTGGGTTTTATGTTCTAAAACTCATGGTTTATAAACAAGTTTGTTGAAAAATGCAACATTTATTTAGTGGGAAATTCCATCTTTTAATTTTTGGATAAAATAATGTTGCTAGGTGTTCGTCCTACTTGAAGACACTGATCCCACTTTGAGTTAATGGATTTTTTAATGTCAAATTCTCATAAACTCAAAATTGAATGATTTGGATGGCTTTTTTCTTATAAATTGATGTATTCTATCTTTTTAATTTTTTTTTCCTTGGCAAAGTGGATTTTATGAGATTTTTGAGAAAAATCTAACCTAATTCTCTGTCAAATCTTTAACCTTTTTCTCTCTAAATTGGTCACTCACCGAAGCCCACCATCCTTTTCTAAGGCTGGGGAATAGTTAGGAAGACTCTCATGGTGGTCTACGAACCGTTCGTGAGGATATTGGAGCAGATTTGGAGAAGAATTTAGACTACAAAGGTGGTACTCTCTACCCCTTTGTTTTAAATTAAATTGTATGCTTATTTTATTAAAATTAATATGATTAGAGTACTTTAGATCCTTTATTGCTTCTACTGTGCATGTGTTCGTAATCAATTGGTATCAGAGCATGCTTAAAGTATTCAATTATTGTTAATTTTAGTTTTGGTGGGTAATTTTTAATGTGATGAATGATTATATACTAAAATGGATAATTTCGGATTTGGCATCTAAATTCTTTCTTTGGTTGTAATAATTATTGTAATTTCCCAGTGTTTTATGGGCTTTAATGTGTCATGAAAAGTCTGTAATTTTGCTAGAGTCATTAGAGATGATCTTAAGTTGTAACTGCTCAGTTTCAAAAAATTGGACAGTTTGGTTTTCAGTGAAAAATAGCTCCCAAACCCAATTCACGACCCGACCTGGCTCCACATGGCAGCTCCACATTCATTCGCTCCAGACCCGACCCATGACCCGCGTCTGATGCACACCGTGCCGAGGCCCACTGTTTGACGACCCAAGCCTTGCGTGCGGCCCAGCTCGGTGTGCATCTAGCCCACGCCTTTAGCCCCAGCCGCTCGCACCTGTTCGGCCGACCCAAATATGCATCTGGAGCACCAGCTAACCCGTGCCCATAGTTGACTCGTTCGATCCGTCTATTCGCACACTTAGTTTAGGCGATTTTTTCCTTTTCGAGTTGGGTTGACCAATTTTGATCGATTTTTGATGGTTTTGACCGGTTTTGTTGTTTTGAAGGTCGATTCAAGGGGTTTTCAAGGAATTCGATATGGTTCGAAGTGTTCAGAAGCAGTTCGAGGCACATGTAGCATGCATTGAAAGTATATTATAAGTATTATAATGTATAACATGCATGTTTAGGATTCCATGTTTTCTGATATAAGTTGTTATATTAATCCATGAAACGGATGTTTATATAATTGTTATGTAAAGAATGTTAGATGTATGTTACAGGTTTATTGTCTATGTTATAAGTGTTATAAAAAGAGATAAACTGTAAAATCTATAACAAAGATAAAATCATGCTCACTTAGGGTTAACAGAATCCAAGCAATCATGTTTTAATAGTTAAAATAGGTCGATACCTTGTAACACTAGTGGTTACAAGAATAAATCACCTGGTCTAAGGTTTGGAATATTTAAGTTGACGGTTTACAGAGCACCTGCTACCTGGGGATTGAGCCGACGTATGAGTTAGGTTAAGCCGATTTTATGAGCATGCGTGAGCAATGTGAGGTAAAAAAAATTAGTTTATCACTTAGACGTCGTAGGGTTAAATCTAGTATAAACATTATACTCGAAAAAATCACCTAGACTTAGGGTATGTTTTAATAGCCAGAATACATATAAGTAAACATTTACCCAAAACAAATAGAACAGTTCAGTGGGAGATTAATTATAGATACGATATATTATTTTTAGCTCTCACGTTCCTAAGAGTTCATACCATGAGGTCCATGCTCGACTTCATGTCGCATTTATTGTAATTGCTTGTAATCTCATAGTTTGTAAACTTTGTATAAACATATTGTTGTTAATAAAATAAGTTTTATTTTATAAGCATATACTCAATCCAAAAACTAAGATCCGAGGTCATTTCATGTAATTTAAACAAGTATGTAGAGACATACAAGTGGATATTGTTTAAATAATAACCTAAATGGTCTGTAGTAAACGAATTGGGCTAAGTACCTTATCTTGGTAACACTATGGATATGACCCGCTTTGTAGGTGTTACAAGTATTGTAAAGTGCTAAAAATTATCTAATCCTGATCATTCATGTGGAGACATGTGATGGGAGTATCTTATACAAAGAGTTTATATAAGACCGGATCACGAAATGATTACTCTCTTTATATAACGTCGTTAATAATAATGACTTACATTTCACTAGGATGACTATATGTGACATGACCTGAATTCTGAGTGAATTATGAACTCCTGCTCATGAAGGCAGTCCTTTGATTTGTATAGATGAGACTGGCCAGATTGCCAACTGAACAAGCCTATCATTTTGGGAATTCGTCTGGCTAGGGAGCTGGGAGCACAGCTACATAAGACGAAATTCACTCATTCCCCAATGTAGGGGTAAATAGATAAATTGCTCCCCTAAGGGCTGATTCCGGGTTTTGAACATAGTGGCTACACCCTCTCTTGGCCCGAGAGGGAGTTGGTCATAGTGGGACTATGACTTATTATTCATTAGAGGAATCAATGGTACTTAAGAAGTTAAATGTAGCTACAGGGTAAAACGGTATTTTGGCCCAGTTGTACTTACAAGCAATTTGTGAAGGGTCATCGCGCTGTTGATTGGTTATATCCAATAGATACAGAAATTTATCTGTAGTACAAAGAGTGCAGCTGTCAATCTTTAGTGAAGTGACCAGCAGTTAACTGATGTTGGGTAATTTAATTAAAGAGTTTAATTAATTATCCAAGTATTCTTGGAGCTTCAACCTACAGGTCCATAAGATCCCCTCTGTAGATCAACAGGGATTTAATTCAGAATTTATTTTGGATTAATTTGAAGTGTTCAAACTAATTGAAGGAAATTAATTATATGTGATATAACTAAATTAATTATATATGTGATATAATTAATATAATGTATTTGATACATTATAATTTAAGGTAATATGAGAGGATTTTGAATATGATTCAAACACCAATTATATGAATGAGATTCATGTAATTAAATATAAATATGATTTATATTGAGAGGATTAAATTTTTGGATATGATCCAAATATCATTTATATAGATGAGATTCATATAAGTGAATTTAATATAAATGTGATTTATATTGAATGTCATGTATTGTTGAGAGAAAATCAAATCTATATTTTATGTTGTATTTGATGCAATATAAAACTATAGACTATATATTATATTTGATATAACATATAGTGTATATATAAAATAAAGTATTTATTATATATATATATATATATATATCTTATTAATTTATTTGAAATTAATAAAAATGGAAAGAGTTATAACTCCCTCCCCCCATTCTCTCAATTATTATACGTAGGATTCAAGTTGGTCGTAGATGATACTACTTCCTAATTGACTCAAGAGAGAAGAGTTCTCTGTAGAAACTTCCCTCACTCCCTCTCCATCTCCTTTTCCTCTTCCAAGGATTCAAGCAAAGCCCAGAACTCTTGCTTGAATCATTTATCCCAAGAGAATATAGAGGGTTCTCGAGTGGTGGTGTATGTTCTTGGAGAAGCAGATCCGCGTGGAAGGAGTTCCGTTCGTGGCTTGTACGAGAGATTTCTTGAAGAAAGAGTTCTTCAAAGTAAGGTTTCTAAAGCCCTATGTAATTGTTTAAAGCATACTGAAATTTTAAGAAAATGCATATCTTATTGTTATTTTAATGTAAAACTTTATATTCAATAAAAATGGAATTTGGAACGATCTTTACTTCCGCTCAAAGGATGTTTTCTATAAATTTTCTTCAATGAGTACATTATTTTGTTTGTTAAACCTGATTGGATAATTTTTTTTTTAAAAAAAAAAAAAAGGGTTTATAGCAATTCACTAATAGAATTTATTTATATTTTCAGCCAGACTAGCTATTTAGTACAACTACTTGCTTCCGAGAAACTTAATGGGTACAATTATGCTACATGGAAATCAAACTTGAATACAATACTGGTAATAGATGATCTTAGGTTTGTTTTAACGGAGGACTGTCCTCCAAACCTTGGCTCAAATGCAAATCGAACTGTTCAGGATGCATATGACAAGTGGACGAGAAGGAATGAGAAAGACATAGTCGACGTTCTTGCCAACATATTTGATGTCCTGGCTAAGAAAAATGATGGCATGGGTACCGCTAAGGAGGTTAAGGAATCTCTACGGGGGGAATGTTTAGACAATCGTCCTTCTCCCTTAGACATGATGCCATCAAGTCGTTTATAACTACCGTATGAAAGAAGAGACCTCAGTTAAAGAACATGTCTTGGACATGATAGTCCATTTCCACGTGGTAGAAGTAAACGAAGCTGTCATAGATGAGAAAAGTCAAGTTAGTTTTATTCTAGAATCTCTTTCAAAAAGCTTCATATAATTCCACACAAATGCGATAATGAACTAGATAGAATATAATTTGACTACTCTTCTCAATGAGCTTTAGATTTATTTGTCCCTCTCGAAATCTAAGGGACAAGAAGCGGAAGTAAATGTTACCACCATGAATAAAGTCAACAGCGGATTGTCCTCTAGGACAAAGTTCGGCCCTTCTTGTTCTAAGAACAATAGTCTTCCGATGAAAAAAGGGTAAGGGGAAAGAAAAAACTCTTACTGATCGCAAAGGCAAGGTTAAAGTTGCAAACAAAGGAAAATATTTCTATTGCAACGAGGATGGGCACTGGAAAAGAAACTATTAGAAGTACCTTGCGGAGAAGAAAGCCAAAAAAGTAAAATAAGGAAACTAGTTTCTGAAGAATGCTTACGGAAGGCGAGATAAATCTTAGGGTGGTTTTGAATGGGAGAGGTTGTCTCAGCAAAATAAGTGAGAATTTCTGAAGTTGTTATTCAGAGATAGATTCGTTATATTAAATATTGTACTTTTTGTTTCCGAAATGTAAAGAAATCTATCTATTGTTAGAACAATAGTACAAAGTATCTTTTGACGTAAATCAAGTGTTCATTAGCAAAAGAAGTATTTTTATTTATGCTGCTAGAAAACAACTTATATGTTAAAACCAATCAAAGTGAAGGCTATTTTAAATATCAAGATATTTAGAAACGACTGAAATGGAAAACAAAAGGCAAAAAGTTTCTTCAAGTATATTCTTTTGGTATTTAAGACTTGGCTACATTAATCTCAACAGGATTGAGAGACTAGTTAAAAGTGGTCATCTATGTTGGGATTGGTGTCATAAATCTCTCATGTGTTCTCGTAGTTTGTAAACATTGTATAAACAAAATGTTATTAATAAAATAATTATTATTATATGAGCATACACTCAATCCAATAAACTAAGATCCTAGGTTAGTTTATGTAATTTAAACATGTATGTAGAGACATATAAGTGGATCATGTTTAAATGGTAACCTAAACGGTTTACAGTAGATGGATAAGGTTGGGTACCTTATCCTGGTGACACTACGAATATGACCCGCTTTGTAGATGTTACAAATTTTGTAAAGTGCTACAAGTTATCTGATCTTAATCATTCATGTGAAGATATGTGAGTGGGGGTATCCTATGCAAAAAGTTTGTATAAGACCAGACCACGAACTGATTAGTCTCTTTATATAACGTTGTTAATAGTAGAGACCTACATTTCACCAAGATGACAATAGGTGACATGACCTGCATCCTAAGTGAGTTGTGAACTTCTGCCTATGAAGGCGGTCCTTTGATTTGCATGGGTGAGAATGGCCATATCGCCGACTCAATATGCCCATCATTTTGGGGATTCGTCTGATTGAGAAGTTGGGAATACAACTACTTAAGATGGAATTCACTCCTTTTCTAATGTTGAGGTAAGTAGATAAATTGCTCCCTTAAGGGCCAATTCCAAGGCTTAAACAAAGTGGCCACACCCTCTCTTAGCCTAAGTGAGATATCGTCATAGTTGGACTATGACTTATTGTTCATTAGAGAGATCAGTGGTACTTAAGAAGTTAGATGTAACTAAAGGGAAAAATGATAAATTTGGCCCAACTTTACTTACGAGCAATTTGTGAAGGGTGTTGGAAATGTCCTAAAACTCGCAGTTTGTAAACACTAAATATATTCTATTCACAATAAAGTTTTTTTTAGATTTCTTTCAATAAAGGTGTTATTGAATTGCATGCATTCATAAATCCAATAAACTAATCGATGGCTATTACATGAATACTTAAACTTTATTTAGAGACATAAAAGAGGATTAAGTTTTAGTATATAGCCAAAAAGGTGTATAAGTACATGGATAAGGTTGGGTACCTTATCCTAGGGACATTATGGATGTGGCTTGCTTTGTAGATTGATACAAACGATGCCATCCCAAGATCGTTCATGTGGTAACATGCGAGTGGAGGCATCCTATGCAAAAGATGTTTGCATAGGATTGGACCACGAAATAGTCACTTTTCTTTATAACGACCGTTTACTACTAAAATTGACTATTTTAATTTGATGATCTAATATAACTCGATCTTAATCCTTAGTTAACTATGAACTGCTGTTTATTTGGGATTATCCTTTAATCTGTATAGGTGAGAGTGGTTCAACATCACCACTTAATAAGCCTCCTATTTTAGGGTAAGACTGAATAGATAGCTAGGGACATAGTCTTGCAAGACGAAATTCACTCCTACCCGTTTTAGGGTCAGCACATAGATTGTTCCCTTAAGTATTGATTCCTAGTTTTGAACAAAGGAACCTCACCCTCTAGTGGTTGAGAGGGATTCGGTTTATTGGTTAGACCATAAACCATTTGTTCATTAGAGGTTCAATGGACACACAAAGCGCAAGATGTATTACAGGGGTAAAATGATAATTTTGACCTAGCTATAAATATAAACGACCTGTGAATGATCGACTCACTGATTATGATTTGGACAGAAATATATCTATAGTGAAGAGTGTGTAACTGTTGAGCTTTAGTGGTATGATTCGGTAGTTAACAAATATTGATTAATTCGGTTTAAAGAGTTTAGCCAATTAATCTCAAATTATTGGAGCTCATAATCTGTAGGTCCACTAGGTCCCTCTACTAGTTGATAAAAGGAATAAACGGTAAAATAGCGTGTTGAGAGAATTTGAAATATTCGAACTCGATTTAGGGTTTGGATTATTATATTTGATATAATTGATATTCAATTATCGAATTAAAAGTTACGGTTCATTTAGAGTTGACAATATTTAAATATGATTTAAGTATTTGATATGGTGTTATATTAATTTAAAATTTTATATTAAATTAAATAAATTAAATTGGTTAATTAATTATCTAAAATTAATTTATCAAATTCAAAATCATGAAATTGGTTTATTAATGAAATTCAAAATTATAAACTTTGTTTAATTAATTATGAAATTCATAATTTCATATTTGTTTTTACAAATTAAACCAATTAAATGTTATTTTATTGGATTTAATAGAAAGTGGGAAAATCTCACATTCTCCATTGTCTAATCCACCTCATGCCACTAATTTTGAAGGGATTTTGAAGTGGCATCTTCATACTTATTCCAAGCTTTGATTTTTTTTTTTTTAATTTCAATTTAAGGATTTATGCAATAAAAAAAAAAAAACAAAAAAACTACAAATCTGGTTTTTTCTCTGTTGTTTTACTCTCAAAACACACACCCATTCATCTCAATTTGAGATCCACAACTCAATCTAAGGCCTGAGAATAGTAGAGAAGACATCTACGGTGATCTCACATAGATTGAAGAATAAATCTGTGGAGAATTCAAGAAATTAAGTGGAAATATCAAGGTATGATTCTGAAACCCTAATATGTTGAAAACATTGAACATGCATACTAACTGCCTAAAATTGATGTAGT
The DNA here is from genome assembly GCF_027475165.1 of Benincasa hispida. Classification (NCBI taxonomy): domain Eukaryota; kingdom Viridiplantae; phylum Streptophyta; class Magnoliopsida; order Cucurbitales; family Cucurbitaceae; genus Benincasa; species Benincasa hispida. The sequence continues at coordinate 57,889,547 of NC_143481.1, read as the reverse complement.
TAGAGTGCTTAGATCCTTAATAGTTTCTATTTATAGCATTTTAACTCATCAAAGGATCATCGCACTGTTGGCTAGTCATAATCAATGGACACAGAAATATATCTGTAGTACAAAGAGTGCAGCTATTGGTCTTTAGTAGAGTGACCTGCAGTTAATGGATGTTAGGTAATTTAATTAAAGAGTTTAATTAATTATTCAAGTACCATTGAAGTTTGAATCTACAGGTCCATAAGGGCCCATATGTAGCCCAACAGAGATTATTGAGAATTAATTTTGGATTAATTTCAATTACTCAAATTAATTGAGGGATTTAATTATATGTGATATAATTAATATAATGGATTTGATACATTATAATATAAAGTTTATTTGAGAGGAATTAAATATTTGAATATGATTCAAATATTAATTATATGGATGAGATTTATATAATTGAATTTAGTATAAATGTGATTTATATTAAATATCATGTGTTGTTGAAAGAAATTAAACCTATGGGTTATATTTGATACAACATAAAAACTATAGGTTATATGTTATATTTGATATAACATATAGTATATTTACATATAATAAGTCAGTTATGTTGGGATTGGTGTCCTATTTCTCTCGGAGTCTAATAGTTTGTAAACTTTGTACACATTGTTATTAATAAAATAAGAGTTATTTTATTTTCATTTACTCATATCCAAAAAACAAATATCTGTGGTTATTGTATGTAAACTTAAGTATGTTGATGAGATATACAAGTGGATCATGCCTTAAGTAATAACTTAAAAGGTCTGTAATATACGGATTAAGGAGTGATACCGTATCCTTGTGACACTATGGATACGACTCACTTTGTAGAGGTTTACAAATGTTGTGAACTACTACAGATGGTCTGATCCTGAACATTCATGTGGAGACATGTGGGCGGAGGTGTCCTATACAAAGAGTTTGTATAAGACCAAACCACGAGATGATTCATCTCTTTATATAACGCCATTGATACTTGAGACTTACATCTCACTTATACGACCATAGGTGACTTGACCTTAATTCTGAGTGTTTTGGCAACTCCTGTCTTTGAGAGCGATCCTTTGATTAGTATGGGTGAGAGTGGAAAATTGCCAACTCAATAAGCCTACCTTTTTATGAATTTGTCTTATTGGGGAGCTGGGAACTCAGTTACACAAGATAAAATTCACTCCTTCCCTGAAGCAGGGGTAAGTAGATAGATTGCTCCCTTAAGAGCTAATTCCGGATCTTAAATATAATGGCCACATTCTTTATTTGGAAGAGAGAACCAAGTCATAGTAGGACTATAACTTATTGTTCATTAGAGAAATCAATGGTACTTAAGGAGTTAGATGTAACTACAGGGGCAAAACGGTAAATTGGCTCAGGTGTATTTATGAGCGATCTGTGAAGGGTTGTTGCACTATTGATTGGTTGATATGGACACAGAAATATATCTGTAGTGAGGAGAGTACAATTGTCGGTCTTTAGTGGAGTGTCCAGTAGTTAATGGATGGTGGATCCCGTGACTAAAAAGTTTAGTCAGTTATTCACGTATCGTTGAAGCTTCAAGCTACAAGTCCATAATTTCTCCTTGGTAGTTCAATGGATTCAAGTTGAGAATCGGTTTTTTAGGTTAGTTTGAAGTGTTCAAATTAACAAGAGAAAATTCAATTATATATGATATAATTGGTGTGATATATGAGAAACATCGAGTGGAGGATTAAAGTAAATATGATTTAAGTTAAGTACCATAAAATAGAAAAAAGAACTATAGTTTTTATGTTTCATGAGATGAAATATTAAAACTATAGGTTATAAATATAATATGGTAAGTTGGTTATCATATTTATTTATAATATATTAATTATTTGATAATTAATTCTTTTTCTCTAATAACCAATTGAGTGGGAGGTTATTGGTGGTTTTAGGTAACCGTGAGATAAAAGTAAAATTGTTTTCTTGATTTTAGTAGTTACTTCATTCGAAAAGAAAAACCTCACAGATTAAACTATCAAGTGAAAGTGTTTCACTAAGCAATAGCTATGCAAAGACTAAATGATCGTGGAGTTTGACTATACGATAGTTCATTCAGCTGGTCATAGCTAAACGATCATGTGGCTAAGTCTATGCGATAGGCTTCCATTTACTACACGATTAGGCACATCGTATATATGACAGACGCTTCTTATCTCCCACTTGCTCGATTGTCTACACGATCGTTGTCCTCTAGTCTCTTCCCCAAGTCAAGATCATACAGAGCCCACAACTCTTGGATTCTCACACCGAGAATATCAAGATAACTATTGTGGTGGTGTCCTTACTCAACTTGGTGGTTTCGAGGAGCCGTTGGTCGTTCGTTGTGTACGCAGTGTTCATGCTGTTGGTAGTAGTCTAGTCGTTGCGTTCGAGCATTGCTATTCTTGGACGCTTGGAGACTGATCAAGGGAGTTTGAAGAATGATTCTTCAAAGATACGTATACTTTATCCCTTGATTCTATGAAAGCATGTTGTAATTTATAAGTTGTGCATGACTTGTTTGTTTCCGTTGGAAATCCTCATGCTTGGTTTCCTTCAAGTTATTATATATATATATATATACCTATATGTATGTATATGTATACGTATATGTATGTATATATGTATATGTATATGTATGTATATATATATATATGTATATATATGTTAATTTAATTAAAGGAGGAGTTATAACTCCTTCACCTTAATTCTCTTTCAACCAGATGTACAGCAGGGATGTTAAGTTTTGACGCTTCATCATCTTCTTCCTTTTCCATTTGAGGGTCAGAGAGATCTCTCTGAAAAATCCCAAGAATTCACAGAGAAGAAAAAAAAGGGTTTTTCTTCTTCTCTCTTTCAAATTCTTTCACTCTTTCCAAAACATTCAGAACCCACAACTCTTGAATTCTCATATCCCTAGGAGAGTACAAGAGGTTTTTTTTTTTTTTTTTTTTTTTATATATATAGTGGTGGCCATTTGGGATTTCAGATTTTAGAGATTAACATCAAGATTGAAGAGTTCATGATCCGAATCAAGGGAATTCATGAAGACCTTTTTGTTTCAAGAGTAAGATATTCTTTTCTCTAATTCTTCATCAATCAACATGTTGTAATTTTTTCTTTATAATGCATAAATTTTTTTTATTCTTTAAAATTTTGATTATGTGAAAAATAAAATTTGGAACGATCCTACTTCCGCTTGAAACTTCACCCTTCCTTCAATCTAAACCAATTAGAAGATAACTCTTTTACTCCACGTGAGTATTCTCTTGAGGATAAAATAACTAAATGTTTTTTTTTCTAGAAAAGGTCTTAGAGCCAAAGAACCCTTAGAAATCATGCATTCAGATTTCCATGGACCAAGGAATGTTAAAGCATGTGGAGAGTATGAATATTTCACCATATGATTAATCAAGGTACGATAATGTTTTCCTAATTCATTTGAAGCACTTGAAAAATTCAAGGTATTTAAGGCTGAAGTTGAGAACTTTTTAGGTAAAATGTTAAAGACATTGCGATCAGATCGAGGTAGAGAATACAAAAGCTGGAGATTCTAAAACTATTTGATAGAGCATGGAATCTAGTTACAACTCTCTACACCTGGCACCTCAGGAGAACAGTGTATTAGGAAGAAGAAATAGAAACTTGTTAGACGTGGTTCAGTTGATAAGTGAGTTTTGGGGATATGTAGTCGACACTGCTATATACTTTTTGAACATAGTTTCTATTAAGAAGATTTCTGAAACTCCATATGAGTTATGGAGATGTCGTAAAAGTTTTTTATGGCACATAAAGGTTGTTTACAATTATTTCAGAATTTGGGGACGACCAACATGTGGGTTGGTGCAAATCCCTAAGGAATTGGAACGTTATTCAATAATATGCCTATCCATAGGTTACCCAAAGGCTGAATACCTCTTCAACCCAAATGAAAATAAAGTATTTGTATCAACAAATGCTACTTTTCTCGAAGAACCACGTGAAAGATCATCAATCTTATGATAAGCTTGTATTGCTTCAAGTTTCCATAGAAGTTACAGAGAATCAATAAGAGTTTTTGATTAAGCTGGTTCTATAACAAGAGTTGTTAGAACTAGTCAGATGCATCTTTCTCAAGAGTTGAGATTTCCTTGACGTAGTGGGAGGGTTGTGTGACAACTTGACCATAACATGGGTTTAGCAGAAACTCACGTCATCAATACCTGATGATGCCATCAAGAATCACCTCAAGGAGTTGTCGATATAAGATGCATTCCCTATATATTGAAAGTTAAAAAACTATTGTATGTTGATCATCTTACAAAGGTCCTCACAATTTAGTGTTTGAGGGTCACTTAGTGAGTCTAGGACTATGTGTTGTATAATCTAGGGCAAGTGGGAGAAAAACACATAGGTATATGATACCTAGTGAAGACAAAGCATGGGTATGTGATGCCCTATTTTATCGTATCTCTCTCTAAAAACTTAACAACTCAACATTACATGTACATGTGTGTTACTAGTTTTAGTCCAAGTGGGAGTTTGTTGAGTTTTATGTCCTAAAACTCATGGTTGGTAGACAATAAACTTATTCTATTTTCAATAAAGATGTTATTGAGGTTTATTCAATAAAGTTGTTATTGGATATATGAATTGCTCATTTCATTTTAGAAAGAACCTAAATCCAATAAACTAAGATCCATGGCTATTAGATGAATACTTGGACTTTATCTAGTGACATAAAAGTAGATCGAGTTCGAGTAGATAACCAAAATGGTCTATAGTATACGGATAAGGATGGGTACCTTATCTTAGGGACATTATCAGATACGGCCTACTTTGTATTTAGTACAAACAATGTGATCTTGAATCGTTCATATGAAGATATGTAAGTGGAGGCTTCCTGTACAAAGATTTTGTATAATACCAAACCAAGAAATAGATCACTCTTATTTTATTACGTTGTTTACTGTTTAAGACTGACTATTTCAAAGCGATGACCTAGGTAACTTGACATTAATCCTGAGCTAACTATGAAATCTTGTTTATTTAGGATTATCCTTAGATTTGCATGGGTAATCGTTGGTTCAACAGCGTCGACTCAATAAGCCCTCATTTCAAGGGTAAGACCGAGTAGATAGCTAAGAACATAGGGTGCAAGACAGAATTCACTCTTATCTGCTTTTAGGGATAGTACAAAGGTTGTTCTCTTAAAAACTGACTACGGGTCTTGAACAAGAGGCATCACCCTCTCATTGGCTCAAGAGGGACTCGATTTGGCGATTGGATCAAAAATCAATTATTCATTAGAGGATCAGTGGCATTTAAGGAGCAAGATCTAATCTTGGGGGTAAAACAGCTTTTGACCCAACCGTTATTACGAACAACCTGTGAATGGTTGACTTACTGATTATGGTTATATCGAGTCAATAAAAATATATCTACAATGAGAAGGAGTGCAACTACTAGGCTTTAGTGGATTGGCCATGTAATTAACGAATGTTGGTTAATTGGGTTAAAAGTTTAGCCGATTAATCTCGAATCATTGAAGCCCATGATCTATAGGTCAATAAGGTCCCCCTACTAGCTTATATCAGACTAAACCTTAGAACAGTGTGACAAATGAATTTGAAATATTCAAATTCGATTTTTGGAGTAAATTGTTAAATATATCTGATATATGTAACCTATTATTTAATTATGGATTAAACATAAAGCGAGAGAGAATAAGAGATATTAAAATAAGATTTAAATATCAAGACTATGAATAGGGATTCATATTGATTGGAATTAGGGTTGGATTTAATAATTGAATATTAAATTAAATTAATTAAATTGTTTAATTAATAATTTAATATTAATTTAATTTTTTGTTAATTATTAGAATTAATTTTAAAATTAAATGGTATTGGTCAAAATTGCAACAAAAGTCAAATTTGTTGACTAGATCAAAAATGCAACAAAAGTCAAAATGTTCAATTTAAACTTTGAGAGACAAAAAAAGTCAAAATTTAACTTTTGACTTTTAGAGTCACAGATTGACCTTTAACCAAGTTAGTGGAAAAATCCAACATTCACTTAGTTGAAAAATCCATCTTTTATATTTTTGGATAAAATAATGTTGCTAGGTGTTCATCCCACTTAAAGACACTAATCCCACTTTGAGTTAATGGATTTTTTAGTGTCAAATTCTCATCAAATCAAAATTGTATGATTTGCATGTTTTTTTTCCTATAAATAGAAGTGTTCTATGTTTTTTAATTTTTTTTCTTGGCAAAGTGGATTTTATGAGAATTTTGAAAAAAAAAATTAACTCTAATTCTCTCTCAAATCCTTAACCTTTTCTTTCCAAATTGGTCACTCACAAGATTCCACCATCTCGTTCTAAGGCCAAAAAATAGTCAGGAGGACTCTCTTGGTGGTCTACAAACTGTTTGTGAGAAGATTGGAGTGGATTTGGAGAAGAATTTAGACTACAAAGGTGGTACTCTCTATCCCTTTGTTTTAAATTAAATTGCATGCTTATTCTTTTAAAATTAACATGATTAGAGTACTTTACATCTTTTATTACTTCCGCTATGTATGTGTTTGTTCCATCACACTAGACCAACAAAATTCCTCAAGAAACTCGGCCTCAGTAGTATGAACATGGTATGGCTTTGGTCTGCTCGGAATCTGTAAGCTGAGGGACTCGATTGTCCACAAATTGCAAAGGGGGTTGGGTCTTAGGTGAGACTCAAGAGATTTCTGTGGACATTGGAAAAATGATTACTAAGTTAAGAAATAAGTTAAGAAATTATAAACTCCAATGACATACCTTGGCCAAAAGTCTAAGGAATCAACTACTCAACATAGCGATCGATGTCGACTACCTAACTGCTGCTCGAATCGGTAGTCTATGAAGGTGGCTACAAAAATGGTTCGTTTCACCTCCCAATTGATTCAACATTTTGAGCGACCAGGTTTCTCAAACTCTGAAGGTCACTTCTTGCCTCATATCTAAGTTAAAGGTTGTCCTGCTAGAAGCTCGACAACTCTTGTTGCCTAAAGTGGGATTCCTACGACACTCGGAAGAGTTATTAGAAAGCTCCCCAACTAAATAGTCGAAAGACATACTTGAGTAGGCAAAAGAAGCATGCATCTACATCAAGATCGGGCTAGGAAACTCCCCAGGAGGATAGGAATTGTACACGAATGTACGCTGCAATTGAGTACATGCTTCAGATGGATGACTCTAAAGTAAACAAACTTGGCATTCCTCTATATTCTACAATTTCCTAGAAGAAAAATATCGAATAATAGAGGTAAACTCATATACACAATTTAGGAGCTTACAAATTTCTCTTACCTCTTCCTCGTCCCACTGAGCCACTTGCCTAGCAAGAAACGCTTAATAGATGCATCGATCGCCATCTGCCATGATAAAACAAGTAGATACAAAGAAAATGGAAAATCTTTTTGTTGTTTTTAAAGTGTAAAAGACAATTTAACAAAGAAAAATTAATTGTCTCTTCGACGACGACGCCAATTTGATAGAAGAAAGAAGGGGCATCGTAAACCACTCTCTAACAATCAAATAATATTTATAATTCACCGAACTAACTACTTATATTACTAAGTACCACAAGTGACAAGTTGATGATCAAACCACAAGGAGTCAAAGATAGAATCTCTCTAAGCTAAATTGGCGTCGGAAATCAGTAAAAAGAAAGCAGGAATGGTTGTTTGGTTTGAGAAAACTAACTGCAAGAATTTAAAGTCCAGAAAGTAAAATGGATTGAGAAAGAGAGAAAGCGAACACCAGATTACCTTCACTGATTAAGAGATTGTCACACTATCTATGGATCAATTCATTGATCATGAAATTGTTCATGGGTTATCTACTTCTCAATCCTAATCGAATGTACGAAAATTTGGACAAACTCCCTAAGGAAAACCAACATGATATTGCTTCCTAAATCAACTAAGCAGTCTCACACAAGCCTATTACTTAGCTAATCACATTAAGCAATTGGATTGATTAGGATATTAAGTTAAATTGGCTAAATCTAACTTAACATGTTTCCATTCCTTAGGTTTCCTTATCTTTTGATACTGGGTGATCCTATAATCCTAGCAATCAAACTATATCATAACTAAAACATATTACTACTCAAATTAAGCATACTTTGGATGCAATTACAGACACTTAAAACATGCATAGCGTAGGCGAACGAACATACAAGTATTAACGATTAAGTTGTCGATTTAATCTATTAATATATTCATCCTAGACACTCAAGCAAGGAAAGGAAAACAATAACAAGCAGAAAAATCCAAAAAGAATACATTAAAATCTTATAAAATCCATAGAAAATGTCCAATAAAACTCAAAATCGATGTTTGGGCCTTCAACTGTTCATCGAATTTGAATCCCGATACCAAAATATACAAATAAACCTCAAAATACAAAGAAATCTCATGTGTTTTTGCCAAGAATGGTCAAAGTCGAGCTTAGAGATCTCAAAATCGACCTAACTCTCCCATTCTTCTTACCTAAAAATGAATAGTCGCTATTTATAAAAACAGCGTAGGCCCGCAGCACTCTTGCCCTAGAAGGCTACTTGTCGAAGCATAGCTATGTCATGATGTGCTCGAGCATCTTTACGTGCCACACCTGGCGCACAACCCTTCACTCTACCGAACGCCAATGTAGCGTCGCAACGCCACAGGGGTGCGTCGCAGCGCTGCCTGCATTTTCCCCAAAACTTGTGCTCTTAGGGAAAAGTGTGAGGCACAGTGCCACTGCGTTGCTATGTTGCTCTCCCATAGCCATTTTGGTCATTTTATCTTCCTTGAATCCCCAGATGCTCTTTTTAGCTTCTAATTTCTCCAAATTAATATCGAACAGTCTGTAACTGCCAATTCTACCTCCTGAGTGCTTGATACCTATAAAAGCTCTAAATAAATACATTAAACACAACAATAATCATATATTAAGAGGAGCCAGATAGCAATTTTTTTGGTGCTATCAGGTAACACTTCTATTTGTGGCATTCATGTTTAAATTGGTGCCTTTTATAATACTAAAGATCTTCAACACAATATTGGAATCTGTCAGTGAATATCTCCCTACTCTTGAACCTATTTGGACTCAACTTGATGATGCTAAAATTAGTTAAGATCATCTTTGTTTCGTTAAGGTTCTTATAGGACTTTGTATGAAATATTAGCTAATTCGAGCTGCCTTGCTACATTGCAATCCTTAACCCTTATTGGATACAACGACTCATGAAATTCTATTTGAGGAAAAATGGCTTGGCATAGTCTCCTCCCTACCATATGAAGTTGTTCTCACAACCGACTCATCCATACAACACTTTTGGGTTTGTTGATTGTCCTTTGCAAGAACTATAAGCTTCATGATCATAAGTTTGCTGATTATTCTAATTTGAGTGCATATGACCCACATAAGACTCGACTTGTTAGATATTATAGAGGTTTCACAAACTTGGATATATCTTGGACAATCATCCAACTCAACCACCTCGCTTTCCACATCACTCTACAAAATCAATGAACTTTTCTAAAGGCTGGTTCCTCATATGTTGTTGTTGTCACCCCTTCGAATTACCCCACTTCTTCCAATTTAGATCAATGATCTCCAGGATGTATTAAAACAGGTGATCGAATCTAAATCTTTTGCTCTTGCGGTCTCACCAAGTAATTCATGAATTCTCAACTCAGCTTATTGCAATCACATGACATCTGGTATTCTTCTTTTATGTTTTTAGCCACCCCTACAAAATCCATTCCTCCCATTCATGTTGCGCATGAAATTTGTATGTCAATTTCTCATATTGGCACAATAGACAAATCTATATTAAATCTTCCTAATACCTATTATGTATCAAATCTAACTCTTAATCTTGCCTTCATTTCAAAATTATGTGATCTTCACCTGATTGTTTGTTTCTTTCTTAGTCGTTCAGTTCCGGATTTGTAAATGACACATACAGTTCGTATTGTTCGCAAAGTAGAAAGATTGTTTGAGCTTACTTCACATCAACTCCTTATTTTTCCATTTACTTATGCTTTTACACTGATTCTACTTTATATTAGTGACACCTTCGTCTTGGTCATGTTTTTTTTGAAAACTTGGTCTTTTAGTTTATGTTAGCAATTTAAATAATGTTTCCAAATTTCATCCTTTGATTATTTGAATTGTAAACTTGGAGAAACAACCTACTTTGTCTTTTTCTATGTTATCCTCTATAGATGATATACTATTCCAACTTGACTTTTCGAGGCCTCTAATTGGGGTCATTATTACATGCATGTAATTTCAAAACTAATTCTAGTTGACCATTTAAGACTTAAATTAAATTTTCTAAATAAATAAAACATTGTCAAAAACATTTAACTCACCCTACCCTAAGTGAGATGTACTCATATTTATTTAGTGAAACCCAATATGCACAAACAAACTTATCTGATGGATCCCAAGGCATAGGAACATAAGGAGGCACAACGATACTTATCTATTAGACTTAAAAGGCAAACAAATATAATGTATATAGCTAGTGGTAGGAGGGTCATAACCAATAAATTGATCTAACATGCAACATTTAATAACGGGCCATATCATAATAATTCACAAAAAAAATCTTAGCATGCTCATAAAATCTCATCATTCATTTTTTTAAAAAACAAAAAAACATGCGAGCTTTTCTAAAACTACTTGGTAAAGCCAAAATAAATAATATTTTATTTTACCTACTATAGTGGCATTACTAGAAATTGATACCCAACTATCGTTGAAAATAATCCACTTACCTCAAAATTCATACCCGACTGTTGTTGAAAACAAATTTCATTGCCTTTTGACCTATTGGTCCAATCCTAAAGCATAAACTCCACGAGGTTAGATCCAAAATTGTCATCACTGCTGTAAGTTCATTCCAAAATCTTGAAGAATGACCAAAAATTGTTCTTGGATCTGAAACAACTTCAAACCTTCACACAATGATTTGAACCTATGCATAAACCATAAATAAGGGTTAGAAACCCAATTTCGACCAACCATAACTAATCCAAAAGGGCTTCAAAGTTCCAAAACTCACCAAAACGTACTAAAATGTTCGTTTCTCTTGCTGGACAGTGACTCCAATCTCCTAAAAGCTTGGAACCTACCTAAAAAACATCATGGATAAATATATTTTATAGGCTACAAATTCAATAAATAGTTAAAATCCAACCAAGAACAACCTAAAATATAACCCAAACAAAACATTCAACCTTCTTACCCACTGAACTAAATGGAAATTCTACGGAGACCGTGGCGACGGTAGCAGTGATGAGTGGCAAATGAGAGAGAGAGAGAGAGATGGGAAACAAAAAAGAAACTTACCGATTACGCCCGCCAATTGGAGATGGCGGGACGAAGTGACAGTGTTGGTGGGCAACAGTGTGATGGATGACGGCAGGCGTGGGCTGTGACGTCTTCTTCGTTGGACAGAAACTGAAGGAACTCATTTATTTCAAATTTATATTGATTTTGTTAATACGACTCAAACTCAGTTTTATCAGACCACTAAAGTTCTATGCACTAATAATGTCATAGAGTATAATGAGTTCATTCTTCTTTCATTTTTCACTCAACAGGGTACTCTTATTTAATGCTTTTGTCCTCATGCCTCAAAAATGGTGAATAGAACGAAATACCACCACATTTTGGATTTATTTTTGCATCTAACTTTATTCTGCATCTCATCCAAAAATAAAAAATTTGATGTGAGGTTGCTCTTACCTCTGTCTATACCATCTGTCATCTATCGTTTTCCCACCTCTGTCCTTCAGAATATCTTTTCCTTTGAATGATTATATCGTACTCCCCCTTTCTGCTCTTATCTTAAAAGTATTTGGATGTGTATGTTATGTTCTTCTTCCTCATGACCATATTAAACTTGATGTATCTCTTGTCGTGTTACCTTGTAGGAGTATACTATGTTTTTTCCATTCCTAAGTTTTCTCATTTTCTCGAGCTTGATCAATTTGCACCAATATATACAATCTTAAATCTGCCTCACTGATGAACTTGTCCTCTTTGTTTGTCGTTCTCTAAGGGTAAGAGAAACTCTTCATATCTCCAAGATGATCATTGTTTTTTTCACAATTATTTCCATAGTAAAACATATCTTTTATCATGAGGCTTGTATTAACCCTCTTCGATAACAATGATGAATGAGAAACTCAAACCTTTAGAAAAGACACATAGAACTACAATGATCTACACTTAGATAAAAGGCCTATTTACTGTAATTGGATCTATAAGGGCAAAATATACTTTGATGGTCAATCAAACGCTATAAAGTAAATATTACTATAAAAGGCTACTCTGTAAAGTATGATATTGTTTATGAGGAAACATTTGCTCATGTTTCTTGAATAACATATATTCGTAGTTTTTAGCTGTTGTGGCTACCAAACAGTGGTACCTTAGCTGGATGTGAAGAATACTTTTTTCAGTGGCACTTTATCTAAGGAAGTATAATGAACCATTGCTTGATACTTCTCCTCCACTCTAAAGAGTGTCTTATTTGTGGTATATTATATATTCTAAAACAAGCTCGACGAGCTTGGTATGCAATTAGTTCCACCATAATTGAATAACTTTTATTCCTGAAAATGCAAAACAATTTACACAACATGTCTTCAAGGTAATATTGTTCTTCAACTCCTATGTTAATGACATATTTACAAGTGATTTTTAGAAATTATCACATGGCAGGACCCTCCCATCTCTACCATTATTTTATTCATTGTCCATACACAATTCTTCGTTTAATTTTGAGGGGATGAGTTAGGGACTTAAAAGGTTCAAGTTCCTTGCAGGTAATTTTTCTCAGTTTGATTTATTTTAGAAATAATCAGTGAACTGACCTTTGAATAATTTTTTTTTGATGAAATAGTTAGTTCTTCACTATGAATCCTCATTTAAATGGTTAATTACTCTTGAACAATTATCGGGCCTTTTAAATGTAATAAATTAATAAAAGTTTATATTAAGTTTTAGTTAATTATCCACACATAAGAGTTCAAAAATAGTTCAAAGATATCAAATTTTCATTCAATATCAATATGCATACATAAGAGTTTAAAATGATTCGAGCCTATAAATATCTTTTGTGTGTATATATATGTATATAGTTTCTTTTAAAAAAAAAATAGAAATAAACATGGTTAGAGTGGGGAATGGGATTGAGAAATGTACTTCCCATTCTTGTCCTCATTTAGCTTGCAAGAATTTTTTTTATCTTCCACCCTCATTTCCTGCCTAAATAGGGATTTCTCGCCCCATTAAAGGCGAGTTCTCATTAAGCTTCAATTCCACATGAAAAAGGAATATCTCTTGGTCTGATTGTACTATTTATTAGAAGCCAAATATGCCACTAATCTTTTGGCTCAATTTGATATCATTGTATCTATTGCATCATCAACACCACTAGATTTGAATGCTTGATTACCATTTTTTGATGGTGTCTCTTTAATAGATCATACTTTCTGAAGAATATGTGAATACCTGCAATAGAAAAGATTGTGTCCCATTTTTATATTTTGCAGAACAATATAAATCAGAGGATAGAAACATAGATTAAACAAATTCAATTGAGCATGTTATTCACTGTGAAGACAAGAGGAAATACAAGGAATTAGAGAACTTACCCTTGAAGAACATTTTCTTCATGTTTCCTCTCCGATCTACTGCATGATCATAAAAAATCAACCTCTTTCCTTGAACCCACAAACACAACAATGGAATCCCAATAACCAGACACCACTAATAGCTCTTTCTCGTTATTCTCAAGGTTGAGAACCGCTAGATAGGAGTGGGCTTCTAGGGATTAATTTTGGGAGAAAGGGAGTGGGAGTTTGATGAGAGTTATAGAGGGCAATTTCTTTGAAAAGGATGAAGATGAAGATCTCTTAAAATGAGAGCACTCGCTTTCTCTGTAAAAACGTGAGAACAGCTCTACACGTATTTTGGGTTGAGATATTAAAGAGAGAGGGGGAATTTTAATACATAATAACCAACTTATTGTAAATATCCATATGTTATATCGTATGTAACATATAACCTATAGTTTATATTATATTATATATAATATAACCTATAGTTTATTAATCCCTCATATAACCTACATAATTAATATGAATCATATTCATATTAATTTTAACCCATAGTTTTTACATGAATCATATTCATATAACTAATATTTGAATCATATTTAAATATTTATTTCTATCATTAAAACTTTATATTATAATGTATCATATACATTATATTAATTATATCTTATATAATTAATTTCATTCAATTAATTTGAACAATTCAAATTAATCCAAAATTAATTTGATTCTCATTAATTCTAATTGAGCTAACGAGGGGACCTTGTGGACTTATAGATTGAAGCTCCAATGATACTTGGTTAACTAATTAAACTCTTTAATTAAATTAATCAACCTTCATTAATTGTCGGTCACTCCACTAAAGACTGATAGATGCATTCTCTGTATTATAGATATATTTTTGTGTCTATTAGATATAATCAATCAACAGTGCATTGACCCTTCACAAATTTCTTGCAAGTACAGCTGGGGCAAAATTATCGTTTTGCCCCTGTAGTTACATCCAACTCCTTAAATAGTACTGATCATTCTAATGAACAATTAGTTATAGTCCAACTATAACTAAACCCTCTTAGGCCAAGAAAGGGTGTGGCGTGATATTATTCATGCCCTGAAATCAGTTCTTAAGGAAGCAATTTCTCTACTTACCCTAACGTAAGGGAAGAAGTGAATTCCTTTTTGTGTAGTTATGTTTTCAGCTCCCCAATCAGATGAATCCCTAAAATGGCAGGCTTATTGAGTCAAGAATCTGGCCATTCTCACCTGGGTTAAAGGATTGCCTTCATAGGCAGAGTTCACAACTAACTCAAGATACAAGTCAAGTCACCTATGGTCATCCTAGTGAAATATAAATCTTCTTTAGCAACGAGATTATAAAGAGAGACTAATAATTTTTTGGTCTAGTCTCATATAAACTCTTTGTACAAGATACCCCTACTCACATGTCTCCACATGAGTGATTAGGATCAGACCATTTGTAGCACTTTACAATAATTATAACAACTACAGAGTGGATCCTAACCGTAAAGTCACCAGGATAAGGTACTTAGCCTTATCTATTTACTATAGACCATTCAGGTTGTCACTTAGACATGATCCACCTGTATATCTCGACATACATGTTTAAGTTCTAGCATATAACCTTGGATCTTAGTTTATTAGTTTTTGAGTTAATGCAACTAAATGTTGAATAAAATACCTCTTATTTTATTAGATAAATAAAAAGTTTGTATAAATACAATTACAAACACAAGACCATGAGATTTAGGGCACCAACCTCAACAATCTCCCACTTGTCCTAGAGCTAGTGGAGGTGTACATCATAAAAATACAAACTAGTACAACAATACACAAAATTAAGAAACTAGGGCATACAATACACGCCCAGTAAATCTCCCTCTTTCCTTAGACTAGATGAGGTTTTTCTCATAGACTTAAACTCTCTAGATGACCATCAAACACCTTAGCCATGAGGGACTTTGTAAATAGATCAACAACGTTTTGCTCCAAAGCGATCTTTGTGGCAATCACATTCCCTCGATGCAAAATCTCCTAAATTAGGTGATACTTGCGCTCTATATACTTTCCATATTTGTGGCTCCTAGGCTCCATGAATTAGCCACAATACCACTATTATCATAATAAAGGGTGATGGGTTTTGACATGTCTAGAACAACTTCCATATCAGTCAAGAACCTCCTGAGCCATACAATCTCCATGGTTCAGCGATGCAACCTTAATGTGTGCTTCTCCAAACTATAGCCCCTTAATGAACACTGATCCTGAAGTGGATTTTCTGGAATTCCTATTAGTCTGAAAATCAGAGTCAGTGTATCCTATAAGGATAAAATCATTAGACCTATACACAAGCATTTAGTCTCTCGTTCTCCTAAGACACTTGAGGATAGTTTTAACTGCTATCCAATGATTTAATCCTGGATTAGACTGATATCTACTGACTACCCCACTACATAGCAAATGTCAGGTCTAGTACAATTCATTACATACATCAGACTGCCAACGACCGATACATATCGGATTCGTTTCATCTTCTCAACTTCTTGAGATGTCTTAGCACATTGTTCCTTAGACAAGATAACTCCATACCTCAAAGGTAGTAAATCTCACTTGAAGTTTTGCATCGAATACTTGACAAACATCTTATCAGTGTATGATATCTGAGATGGCCAATGATTTGTCTTTATGATCACTAAGGATCTGAGTGCCCAGAAAAAATTACACCTCTCCCCCTAAATCTTTCATTTAGAATTGGGGCACCAACCATTGTTTTACATGATTAAGTAGACCTATATCATTCCCAATGAATAGGATGTCATCTACATACAAAACTAGGAAAGCTATTGTAGACACAAGGCTCACCAACATTTTGATTAAAGGCATAAGATTTGATCGTAGTATCAAACCTTATAATTCAAGTTCAAGAAGCTTGTTTCAGTCTATATATGAACCGATTAAGCTTGCAAACTTTTTGCTTTTGACTTTGGGTCTTGAATCCCTCTAGTTGTTGCATAAAGATGGTTTCCTCAATATTTCCATTCAGAAAAGCAGTCTCGATGTTTATTTGCATAATCTCATAATCATAACATGCGGCAATCGACATGAGTATCAAAATAGGCTTTAACATGGCAACAGGTGAGAAAGTCTCCTCATAGTCAACTCTCTCAACCTGAGTATAACTCTTTGCCACCAGTTTAGCCTTAAAGGTTTGAACCTTACCATTAGCATCCCTTTTTCTCTTGTATATCCATTTGTAAACTATAGGTTTTACCCCATCAGATTGATGTACAAGATCCTATACTGAATTGAAGTACATGGTCCCCATTTTGAGATCCATAGCTTTGATCCATTTATCTTTGTCCAGATCTTTCATTGCCTATTTGTAAGACAATGGATCCTCAACATTGCCATCTAATATAACGGTTAGGGTTTCTGTTAAACCCATATAATGAATAGGTGGGTTTACAACTCTCCCACTACGTCGAAGTTCCCTCAACGATTGAGGTGAATATAACCGACTAGATAAACCGACATCAACAACTCTTATTGATGTACTACGCTCTTCAACAACTCTTGTTGAAGGTTCAATAGTTTCATTAGAAAGATCGTTTAACACTAGCTTATTATGTGGTTTTATGCTCTGAAATGTGGTATTCTTCTAAAAATATAGCGTTTGTCAATACAAACACTTTATTATCTTTAGGATCATAGAAGTAACCACTTCTTGTTCCCTTGGGGTAGCCTACAAATAGGCATAATTTTGAACAAGATTCCAATTTCTTAGGATTAACCTCAAGCATATGTGTTGGGCAATCCCAAATCCTAATGGTGTAAACTATCTTTACGACCATTCC
This sequence comes from Benincasa hispida, assembly GCF_027475165.1. Taxonomy (NCBI): domain Eukaryota; kingdom Viridiplantae; phylum Streptophyta; class Magnoliopsida; order Cucurbitales; family Cucurbitaceae; genus Benincasa; species Benincasa hispida. The sequence continues at coordinate 57,872,010 of NC_143481.1, read as the reverse complement.
ATAATTTTAAAGGTGTTTTAGAAACACTCTTGGATGGAACATAGTTCAAAATATAAGTTGCAGTCTTTCTTGCATAACCTTAAAACGAACAAGGCAAATGGGTGTAACTCATCATACACCGAACTTTGTTCAACATGATTCAATTTCCTCTTTTTGATACACCATTCTATTGAGGTGTACCAGGTACTAAGAGTTGGGATAAAATTTCATGTTCTATCAAATAGTTCTAGAATTTTAAGTTCATATACTTTTCACTTCAATCAGTTCAAACTATTTTAATTGTTTTACCTAATGAATTCTCAACTTCAACTTTGTACTCCTTGAACTTTCCAAAGGCTTCAGACTTATGTTGCATTAGGTAAACATATCCATATCTTAAATAATTATCTATAAAAAAGATGAAATATCCAAAGTCTCCTATTGCCTTAACATTCATAGGACCACAGAGATTCAAATGTACAAGTTCTAAGAACTTTTTGGCTCTACGACCTTTTCTAGTAAAAGGTATTTTAGTCATTTTGCCTTCTAGGCATGACTCACGTACTGGTGAAGAAATTTTTTCTAACTCTATTAAATGTCCATTCTTAACCAATCTCTTAATCCTATTGAGATTTATGTGAACTAATCTTAGGTGTCAAAAGTGCATTTTCTTTAGGAGAAACTTTTTTATCTTTTATTTTGAGTTATTGCAATTCAAAATAATTCAATATTAAGGAGTGTTTTAGATGCTAACAACCAACACATGAAGATTACTTTCTAGGTTAGCTGAACAAATAATTACTATATTCCTATAAATAAACATTTCCTTCATAAGAAAAATTTACAAAATAGAATATTCAAACAAAGTTGTAGCGGAAATTAGGTTCCATCTCATATCTGGAACAACAGAAAAATTTTATAAAGATCAAAAAAGTTTTCTGGAAAAGTAATCAGAGTCCTCCCACTGTAATCACTGAGATGATGTGCCCAATTCCAATCTGCATCTTCATCTCCCTAGACTCTACCTGCCGCCAGGAACTAATTCCCTAAAAAAGAAGAATAAACATGATTAATGGTTGTTAGAGCTATAAAAATACTATTTCCCTATGCTTAATTTAGGCTCGTTAAAGAATTTTACATGTTAATTATCCTATTTTGTAGGTATTGAGCACCGAATAGGTAGAATCGAGCTTAAGATATCAAATAGGCTTAATTTGAAGAAATTTGGAGGTAATTTGAGCATCTGAGCTTTAAAGGAGAAGAAATGACCAAATACCCCTGACAGGAGTATTGCAACCCTCACTCGTCGATATAATGCAATGCTATAAGGCGGAATGTGTAGATGTAGGGTAGTGTTGCAACACTACGAGTTTTCACAAAAAAGTGCTTAAATCCGTGCATGCCTCAAATTTATACCAGAGTTGCAACGCTTCCTCAACCCTACACCAACGCTCGAGGGCTAGATCGACAAGAGCATTTTAGTGCTCATACTAGCATTGCAATGATGTGAATGTAATATAAATTATTTCTTTTCAAATTAGGTAAAGAAGGGAGGAGAGTTAGTTCGTCTTAGAGAGTATGTTGCTCGATTTTGGCCATTCCAGACCAAAACTCATGAGATTTCATTTAATTTTGAGTTGTAACTGTTTGGCATCATGAGTTGGATTTGATGAATAATTGACGGTCACAATGTCAGTTTTTGAGGTTTGTAGGGATTTTCTTGAATTTTGTGAGATTTTTTATGGATTTTTTTATTAGATCTTTCTGTTTCTTTATGATTTCCATTCTTCGATTCGATTTCTACCTCAAGCATATAGGATTGATGAATTGATTAATCAAATTTCTTGTATGTTTGTCTTTGCTATGTGTGTTTTTTATGTCCGTAATTGCATTGAAAGCATGCTCAATTCAGTAGCAATAGGTTTTAGTTTGAATTATGGCATGATTTCTAGACTATCTAAGATCACCTAATTGATAACAGAACCAAAAGATTGGGAATGCATTAGGATAGAATTGGCCATTCATGCTTAATGTCTTAATCAATCCAAGAAGATAATGCCACTAACTAAGTAAATTTCCTTTGTGACGAGCTTAGTTAATTTAGGGATTAATGGCATGTTGATTCTCGTTAGGGAGTTTTTATGGCTTGTCCCTACATTTGATAAGGCTTAAGGAATAGTTAGTTCATGATTATTTTCATAATTAATCGATGATTAGATTCATAGAAAGTCCTACTATCTCTAAATCGGCGAAGGTAATCTTGTGTTTGATCTCTCTTTCTCTCAACATATCTTAATTTTCCACACAAAATCCCCCGTTTTTATCATTTTCCACAGTCAAATTAAGCTTAGGAGATATTTAATTATTGGCCTTTTTGTGGTAGCACCCCGTGCTTGCCACTTGTGCTACCTAGTAGTATAAGTAGTAATTCAGTGAATTTATAAATTATTTTTGTTGAGGCTAGGGGTTTAAGAAAAGACATCAAATTCCTATCCCAACAAAATGTTGAGGCCCGGGGTTTAAGAAACAAAATTAAATTCTTGTTCCAACAAAATGGCGTTGTTGCTGGAGAGGCAATTAATCTCTTTTAGTTGAATTTGACTTGTAAACTTTAAAAACTCCAAAAATATTATTCTTTTTCTTGTGTCTACTTGTTTTATCACAACAGACGACTTGAACATCTATTATGCACTTTTTGGGAAGCAAGCAACTCAACGAAGAGAAAAAGAGGTAAGAGAATTTAATAAACTTAGAAATCAAATATCTGAACTAACCTCTATTGTGCAAGTTTTGGCTACTAGGCAATTGCAGGAACTAGAGACATGTACAATTTGTTCGTGTGGTCCTGAGCATGATATCTATTTCTCTTGAGAGATTCCTAGCTCGAGCTTGACGTCGATGGATGCTTCTTCTGCCAATTCAGGTAATTCGTTGGAAGATTTGGTTAGGGAGCTTTCTAACAGCTCTAGTGAGTTTGTGCAGAAACC